>NC_033795.1:4994388-5008453 GCF_001876935.1 Asparagus officinalis | reverse complement strand
TAAAAGTACCATAGAGGGAGTATAAATAGAATAATTGCTAATCTAATCCGATATCGATGCCAAATTAAAACTAATGAAGTAATATCCTAATATATGATTTGCAGCAAATTATATGCAAGGATATGCAAGAATAAATAATATGACAATAGGCGATATAAATAAGCACAAGATGAAAAGTAAAATATTTTAAATAAGCACAAGATGAAAAGTGAAATAGTGCGCAAAAGAAACAATCGCAAACACACGATATGATCGCGGAGTTCAGTCTAACACTCGACCTACGTCTCCGCTCCTCACTTCGAAGAGATCTCCACTATAACTCAAAAATAACTACACAATACAGTTTTCAAATATTATTGAATTTTTTTACAATACAAACGTTCTCAATCACACAAGCCACACTCCTCTAAGTGTTGGACTACCCGTGTTACATTCCTTAAGTGTTTGGATTTACAATCTCTCCCTAGGTTTTACTACTAATCCACTCCTTTTAGAATTAACCTCCGTCTCTCTCCAACCACTCCTCTAAGTGTTCTTTTGTATTATAACGTGTTCAACGATAAGTTCACATAAAGGATTAGTTCTCCAATACAAATGAGAACGAAATGTAAGCTTACTCAAAGAATCAACCTCACAACCCAAATATACTAAATGTGAAATACTTTAGCTCAAGTGGTTGTGTGTGAAAACAATGAGCAAAATAAAATTTAAACTCAAATAATTCTAGCTTGTATATGAGAATTAAAATATAAATTAGCTAAAAGAAAAGAGTTTAGAAAACTTCTCTAAAAACAAGAGATGTGGATATTTGAGGATGAAAGCCTCAAAACTGAAATTGAGATCCTTCTCTTGTGAAACTCTTTTTGCATAAACAAAACACACTTAAATTTTCTCAAAAACGTGCAGTCAAACTGGCTAAACTATCTTGTAAAACTCTATATAAAAAATAAATCTTCAGAGCTATTTATAGCCTCTTAGACAAATCTGTCAAAAACTAGCCGTTACAGCAAAATGAGCAGATCAGTCGATTGGTTGACTATATCGGTCAACTGATAAACTAGACGTTATTGTAAAGAAAACAGACAACCATGACTCGGTCGACTGAAAAGAAAAATCAGTCGACTGAAAACACTGTGTTCGGTCGACTGACTCAAATGGTCGGTCGACTGAATACTGATAGACTGTAAAAAGAAATGATGTAAAAACTCGTTCTGGCAAGTCGATTGAGAAGCAAAATTGGTTGACTGAAAGCTCTCGGTCGACTGATTAAGGCAATCAGTCGACTGAAAACTGATACACAGATTTTTGACTTTTGAAGAGCTGATTCTAAATTCAATTTAAAATAGTAAATCAACTCCAAAAAAGAAAAACTTGGGGAAATGTTTACATATATGAAAATAAGTATGTTAGGAAAGGAATTTCTGAAATAACACTTTCCAAATATGAAAACTCACTGCAAAACGGTCAAAAATATGAGTTTGTAAAACACTTGATTTTGATGAAATCCTTTCAAACAAGTTTTGAGATTCTTTTCACTAGATTAATAGACTTTAGAAAAGATGTAAAATATTATTATTAAGTCAATAACCCAAAAATACGTTATTTTCTCAAAACGATGTATAATGCGATAAGTCGAAAATAGTGTGCACGTGTATGATTTGAGCTTTAAATATAAACACATAAAGTACAACACAAAACTACTATACCCAAGCTAGATAGCATGAAACTCGATCTGGACGATCCTCAGCTTGGTAGTAGGGATGAAGCACGATATTGAATCTTTGACTTGGATTATGACGACTTCATTCCAATTTCCACCAACCTCCAAGATATCGACGTTAAGGCGCAAATTCCAACCAACCTCTTGTGTATATAGGATACCTAACAAGCAAATGCAAATACTCAAAAAGCGATGTTAGGAATTGTTTATTAATCATTAAAACCAGATTAGACAATAGGCTCATAAACAGGAGACCTAACACTACTCAAATTTGAGATTTTTATTGTATTGGAATGGAAGGGCAAACTATATTTTGAGAAGTGGAATAAAGAAAAAAACTATAACATCCAAAGAGAAATTGTTACTCTAGTGAAGAAACAAGTTTTACCATAACAAATTTAAATCAAGATTTCTTGCCTAATATACTGGATTACAAGTAAGTGGAGAATTAACGCATATGTATATGTGCACGCACAACTAAATGCGCGTATGGTTTAGCAAAGGTTACAATGGATGGCTTGGAATTTGGGAGCCTGCATATGGCAAGTATGTATGCTGTTTATGTGCTACAACTATAGTAAAGAAAAATCAAAGAAAAAAAAAAGAAAATAAGAAGAGGGGGAACCATCTTCTTAATTTAAAAAAACCTTTTAAAATCCATGAATGATAAATAAGCTTTATTTACAACCTATAGTTTATGCCGAACTAAACAACTAGTATATCTAAATTTAACAAATATGGTATATTTGGCAAACACCTTAAAACTGGATTATGATTGATCATGACCTAGTTCTAATCAAAGGCAGGAACTAATAAAAGTTGAACAAGTTTTAGGTGTTATTTTAAGCCTAGAAAAAGCTGGAGTAATTCTTACCCTATTTTTACCAAACAAGTTTCTCCAAAAAATGGAATAATACTGAACCTTTGTCTTATTTTGAGAGATTTTCAAAAATGACCTAGAACTGGAGTTCCATTCACTATAAATCACATATATTTCATACCCATAAAACATAGGTTACTACCTGAAAAGTTTGGATATATACCGAAAATGCTATATAAAAGTAGCTTTTACCATATATATTTGTGCGTGTGTGCGTGAGCGTGTGCACGTACGTGTGTATGTGTGTGTACGTGCGTACGTGTGCGCACACATACATATATAGGGTGTGTGTGATGATATAGTGAGATGGTGAGATTACACTTTATTCTGAGATGGGCTAATCAAGTCATCAAATTCATGATCTGTATCTTACATCTTGTTCAAAACATCATCAAATATATATGATCAAATTTTCACATAGTTTCGAGTCTTCTAAAATATGAATCAAACTAGTTTAATATGTTGATTTTTTTAAACAGCTTAATAGTCGTCCATTATGCACATTGTTAATAATTTGAAATATTAAAATGATATAATCTTCTCTACATGTAGATCATGATAAGTGCAAATCCGATGGGCGGTGCCGATCATCATTCCGGGTAGGCCATTAGGCGATCTCACAATAGGAATATCATCTCACCATCTCATTTTATCTCATATATATATATATATATATTTATATATATATATATATATATATATTAGAAGTAAGATTACTATGAAAACTTAAGTTAATGTCCACCAAACTTTCTAGCCACTCATTTATTAATATAAAAAACATTTTCATATCATGTAAGGAATCCTCGGAAATATGAGCTGGCTAAAAAGTTTGGTGGATAACTTTTTTGCTATCCACTTAAGTTGACGCAAGTTTTGCTCAGCAAAACTTGCGTCAACTTAAGTGGATAGCAAAAAGTATCCACCAAACTTTTTAGCCACTCATATTTCCTAAGGATCCTTACATGATAGAAAATGTTTTTTATATTAATAAATGTGAGTGCTAGAAAAGTTTGCGTGGATACCAACTTAAGTTGATAGAAGTTTACTATTATACTATATTATATATATATTAATATATATATATAATAATATATATAATATAATTATATATATAATATATATATATATATATATATATATATATATTAATATATATATATATATATATTATATATCATCATAAATAAAGAAACTTGTTACTAAGTTTTCCATTGAACTTGTGATGTGGACGATCTGGTCCCTACATCTATTTTCGAGTAGCGTGAAAAGTGGTTTAGGTTACTTTTGCAAAAAAAAAAACCATTTTTTCTCATATGAACAACCTAGCCTACTGTACTCTCTCTCCTCATCTCAATCTGAAAATCTCTCTCTTTCTTTCTTCCCTCCAGCCATCTCCTTCCAAACCCGAGCACCAGTTCCTCTGGCCAACAACCCCCCTCTCTTCTTCCGTCGCGAACACACCCTCGGCGATCGCGAAGTGATCTTGGTTCGCGACCCTCTTCCTCGCGCGTCAGACCATTCTTCCTTGGCACACGCCTCACACACCCTCCTTTGCTGCGAGCCCATCCCTGCCTCCACGGCCGCTACTGCCTGACTCTCGCAACCGCTTGCGTTGACTCCACTACAAGCGTGTCGCGTCTCGCCCTCGATTTCGACGACGACCACGCCTCTTATCCTATTCCAACCGCACTAGCGTGACAGATCTGCACGACCTCGCCTTCTGACAGCGTCGCACATGCCCCCCCTGATGAGGGAGAGAGAGAGAGAAGAGAGATGAGGAGAGAGAGATTTTTTAGATTGAGATGATGTGAGAGAGAGCAGAGAGGAGTAAGTATGCTAGGGCTTGTTCATATGCAGGAAAAATGATGTTTTTTTGCAAAGTACATCACCACTTTTCACCTACTCGAAACTAGATGTAGGGATCCAGATCATTCAAATCACTACTAAGTTCAATGAGAAACTTAGTGTTGTGTTATTAATTATATATATATATATATTATATACTATATATATATATTATATTATATAATATATTATATATATATATATATATATATATATATATAATATATTATATATCTATATATGAATGGAAATTGGGTTTGTTGCGTACCAAGCAATTTTGTGCCTTGGTAGTGATGTGTCCATCCCCACCACTCATTCCCTATGTGAATGTTGGTCCACATTTGAATGAGTGGGGGAGATGTGACATCTCAAATACCAAGCCAAACTTTTTATGCTCTCTGGTACCAGCATACCCATATTTCTCTCTCTCTCTCTCTCTCTCTTCTTATATATATATATATATTATATATATATATGAGAGAGGAGAGAGAGAATTGTGACGAACGCTTGGTACGCAAGTTGCTTAAAGCAACTTGTAATGCATTGGCATTAATCCATGCCCTACCATCACACGTCGAAGATTAGAGCCCCAACCACCCTTGCACCAAAACTCCAATATAGATTTATAGGGACAAGAATTTATGCACATCATACCAAGTTGCCTTGGAGCAACTCCCGTACCAAGTTTCTCCATTTTTCTAATATATTATATTTATATATATATTATATATATATATATATATATATATTATATATATTATATATTGAGCGTTGTAGAATATGAGTGTTTGCTTCAAGTAAGACGGTCATTCTACACCGTTAGATTCAAATTAATTGTTGGTTTTAAACTAATAGGTTAATTAACTTAAGATATGTAGCCCTCATATTTATTTGATTTTCCTATCAAATCTTCCTTTCGTCTCTTCTCTTTCTTTTTTGGGTTTGGGTTTGGGTTTAGGTTCAGGTTAGGTTTAGGGTTGGTGGGTTTGGGTTTCAGGTTTTGGGTTGGGGTTACAGTTCAGGTTAGGGTTAAGGTTAGTGAGTTTGGGTTCGAGTTTGGGTTAGGGTTAGGGTTAAGATTAGGGTTCATGTTTGGGTTAGGGTTAGGGTTCAGTTCGGGTTTATATATCATCACTAAACAAATGAGAGAGTGTGTGTCTATATGTATATCTTCACTAAACAAACGAGAGAACTAACAAAATTTGCAACTTTTACATTAGAATATCAAAACATATTAATAATTATACAACAATAGTCTATTTTAATTTAATCTGGACAAAACAAACATATGCCCTTTTGGATAGCAGGTTATTAGGCCAAACATGATTCCTAGTCTGTTTTGGTTTTGGTTTTGTGTTTAGAATTATTGAGATTCCTAATCTGTTTTGGTTTTGGTTTTAGAATTGTTGGATTCCTAGTTTGTTTTGGTTTTAGGGTTTATATATATATATATATATATATATAACGTTTTAGAAGAGATTTGTAGAGAGAAAAAGTGGTTGTTTTGAGCACTTTGAGAGGGAGATTTCCGAGAGGTTAGTTGAGATCTTTTGGTGAGGGTTATTTTGAGTATTTGAGAGTTGTAACCCATTTTTTCTCCTCCATATAGTGAAAATCCTCATCCTCTCTTCATGGATTGTTGGATTCCTAGTCTGTTTTAGTTTTAGGATTTTTATATATATATAGAGAACGTTCTAGAAGAGATTTGTAGAGAGAAAAAGTGGTTGTTCTGAGCACTTTGGTAGGGAGATTTCTTAGAGGTGAGTTAAGATCTTTTAGTGAGGGTTATTTTGAGTGTTTGGGAGTTGTAACCCATTCTTTCTCTCCTCCATATAGTGAAAACTCACCATCCTCTCCCCGTGGATGTAGGCAATTTGCCGAACCACGTAAATCTCTGTGTTTGTGATTGGTTTGCGTCGTTCTTTTATGAATTGCACTCGTCGGTTGTTCTTCTCTTTTGTTTGTCAACTCGCGTGGGTGTTTGGTTCGCGAGCACGCTTCTGCCAACGCGTAACAATTTGTATCAGAGTGATACGAGTCGTCGTGCGAGCACCTTTGATCGCGGAATTATCAAATGTTGTTTTTGAGAAGAAGAACATCAAACACACAAAACAATTCAATTGGCAAAAGAAAATATCTTCTCTAGATTATGAGTAATAAAAGATTATAAATCTCTCTCTCTCTCACAATCTCACTAGAACAAAGAACAAACTCTTTATTCTCTCTAAAACCATAATCTTTTGATTAGAATCTTCAATCTGATCAAAACTGATCTTTTCTAATCAACCACTGATGTTTAGAAACCCCAAACAATCTCTATTTATAGAGTACACAATGTGGATGACAAATTTGTAAATAACCAAGCCAAATACAATCAGGATTCGTCTCAAAATAGAGTCCTAATCGACCCAGGAAAACCCAAAAAACCCGATCTGGTCAACACACACATGTTACGGTCGACCGGCCAAAAGGTTCGTTTCAAACCCAGCAGGCAGAACCACATCCGGTCGACCGACCAATGTGTCACGGTCGACCGGTCAGAGGACTCATTCCTCACCCTGTAGTGTGCACGAATCCGGTCGACCAACCAGCTTAGTCTGGTCGACCGACCAGAGCCTGAGCGTCAGTTCCTTGATTTTGTTATCTTCTTGCTTTTGGCTTCTTTCGCCGCCACCAACGGCTTCATCCACGCCTCTATTCTTAAGATACCATGAGAATCGCCTATCCTCAAGCTCCCATAAGGATCGCTAAGCTACCGAAGCAGAGAGAAGATACACCTGTATCATGGCTCCCCTCTTTAGGACCTTAAAGTCCCGTTCAAATTAGAACTTCAGCTGAGGAAACTCTCGAGCTCCTCTATCTTTTCTGAACCACCTGACTTAGCTAGGAGCCTGGTCTTTACGTCCGATCGGAAATGACTCCTTCGTCCCGTGTCTCGTCGTAATCACCTTCCGCTCTAATTTGTGATCCTCTTTTAGTGACTCCTCATAAGAACTAATGCATTGCAAGACAAACTTCTTGCTTGCATTCACTAGCCTCTTCGCTCGGCTCACCGTCACTAAGTTTGTCTCCTTCGGAAGAGATACCAAACGAAATATGAACTTTTTACCATCTTTAGTGAATGTCTACTTCTGAGCCTGCATCTCGTAGATTGCGTATCTATCCCACAAATAGGGATTGCCCAGTATAACCCGACAATATCTAATAGAACTACATCACATGTGACCTCGTTAATATACGACTCGTGGATCATAAATCTGAAAGTGCATTGATCAATTACACTCAGTTCCGTCTCCTTCTGAACCCACCCCAATAGATAGGGTTTTGGATGCTTGACCGTCTTCAGACCCATCTTCTAAACCAAGGCCTCGAGTATCAAATTCTTCTCACTGTCCAGACCAACTATGGCATCAACTAAATTGGACTTCACTTGCAACTTAAGAACAAAGAGCTGCTCTCTAGGGTCGTCATTCTCTTTCGTGGTCTGCTTCCCCGTCATAAGGTTGAGACTGTTGTTGGGCTCTGTCATCCCCATTACTTCTTTCGGAACTTTGAGCTATCGCGTATGTCTTTTTCTCCTCCTCCTTCTTCAACCTTCTTGGCTTGAGATGAGGATACTTCTCCCAGCACCGATCAACTACGTACCGTGTCTTCTCGCAATGACTACAAATCAACATTGCTTTTCCTGGATCACCCTTCTTCTTCTCCTCCTTAGATTGAGAACTACTAGACAAGCCTCCAGCTTGTTTAGCCTCTCCTTTGGACTCGTTGCTCTTCTTTTGCTTTCCCTCAATTACAATAGCCTTCATGTTCGCTTCTACAATGGATTCGGCCATGAATAACTTCATCTCCTTCCAGATGTAATCGTTCAATCCCGCCATATACTTCATAAAGACCTACTACTCCTCCGTCGCAATGTTGATGACCATCGCTCGTTTCTAAAACATAGTCGTGTATTCTTGAACAGTTTGATTGAATCTTTAGCGCAAGCCGTACCACTTGTACTAATGCTCTTCAAGGAATCTCAATGGGTAGAATTTCTTTTGCAATAGCTCCTTAAACTTGTTCCATGACACCGCCTTATTTTTCTGCTTACAGTAGGATTTTCACAATATCAACACATGTCCTGAAAGCTTCAAAGTCGCGAACATAATTTTCTCCTTGGACGAATAGCCATAAAGAGTAAAATACGTCTCCATCTGCTTGATCCAGTCATCAAGCCTCTCGACGTCAACACTCTCATCATAAACAGGAATCTCTACTCTGAAACCAATATTCAGATTTTTGAAAGGACCCTTACCCCCCTTGATGTGGAGTAGCCTTGACGGTCTCGACCTCCTCATCAGAATCTGAATCTTCACTCTCTCCATCAGACTCTTCAGATTCTTCTTTGACTTCGAAGAAGATTCACCCTTTTTGTTCCCTCCATGGATGAGATCGACGAGTTGTGTGAGAGTCGACCCGATTGTTTCGATCTGTTTCTCCAACGCATCAAGCCTTCTTGAATTGTCACATTCTGTCATCTTCTTCGTCCTTAATTTCTGGATTTCTTCTAAGGAAATAAGAATCTCACCTAGCTTCTTGTACTGCGATCGAGTAAGGACCATATACATGATTCCCCCTTCATAGGATCTAATCACTCTAATACCAACTTGATATGAGTCGTCGTACGAGCACCTTTGATCATGGAATTATCAAAGGTGGTTTTTGAGAAGAAGAACAACAAACACACAACACAATTCAATTGGCGAAGAAAAATACCTTTTCTAGATTATGAGTAATAAAAGATTACAAATCTCTCTCTCTCTCTCTCTCTCAATCTCACTAGAACAAAGAACAAACTCTCTATTCTCTCTAAAACCCCAATCTCTTGATTAGAATCTTCAATCTGATCAAAATCGATCTTCTCTGATCAACCACCGATGTTTAGAAACCCCAAACAATCTCTATTTATAGAGTACACAATGTGGATGACAAACTTGTAAATAACCAAGCCAAATACAATCAGGATTCGCCTCAAAACAGAGCCCTAATCGGCCCAGGAAAACCTAGAAAACCCGATCCGGTCGACTGACACACATGTCGCGGTTGACTGACCAGAGGGTTGGTTTCAAACCCTACAGGTAGAACCACGTCCGGTCGATTGACCAGTGTGTCGTGGTCGACCGACCATTGGACTCATTCCTCACCCTGTAGTGTGCACGAATCCGATCGACCGACTAGCTTGGTCCGGTTGATCGGCCAGAGCCTGAGCGTCAGTTCCCTTATTTTGTTATCTTCTTATTTTTGGCTTCTTTCGCCACCACCAATGGCTTCATTAACGCCTTTATTCTTAAGATACCATGAGAATTGTCTATTCTCAAGCTCCCATGAGGATCGCTAAGCTCCCGAAGCAGAGAGAAGATACACCCGTATCACAAAGATCTAGGGTTTCAGACTTAGGGTTTATTTTGGGTGGAGGAAAATTCGTTGTTGGAAGCTTGGACCTTGGAGATCTAGGCTTCGGTGGAGATAGCATTGTAGATTTGCCAGTTAGAGATCTCGTCTTCCTCGTGTTATTGGGAGTTCGTGTTAGAATCCAATCTAGGATTCAAGTTGGGGTAATTTTTCAATTCTATCAGTTGTTTGAATTTTCTCTACAATATAGAGTTAACAAGCAATGGCAGGAGATAGTGGTGAAAGCAGCAAGGCTACTGCAAGTACAGTTCAGGTTGCACTTCAGCATACGAAGATCAATATTGTTAAGTATGACGGCAAAATCAACTTTAGGTTGTGAATGAGTGATGTGCAGGATGTTTTGAATGCTCAGAACTTAGAGGAGACCATCATGGTCCATGAGAGGCCACCGAAGTATGATGAGACGATATTGGATAAGATGAATCAAAATGCTTGTGGGGTAATAAGATCTTGTTTGGAACAAGAGTTAAAGTATGATGTGATCTGTGTGACATCTGCGATGAAGATGTGGGAGATTCTCAATAACAAATATCTTACGAAGAGTGTTGAGAACCGGCTACACTTGCTACGAAAATTATTCAGATTTCAGATGTCCAGGGATACCTCACTTGCAGATCATGTGAACAACTACACAAAGTTGTTGTCAGACTTGGCGAATGTGGAGGAGAAAATATCGGATGAGTACAAGGCGATTATTTTATTAGGCTCCTTACCCTATGAGGAGTATGATACCTTCGTGCTCACTTTGTTGAATGGTAGATCTTCCATCACCTATAGTGAATGTGTTGACAAATTTGACTTGAGGATGAAGGATAAAGAACCTTTCAGAGCTAGCACTTTAGGAGAGGCCTTGTCGATGAGAGGTAGGAATCCCTATCCGATAGGTGATAACAGAGACAGGTCAAAGTCAAGAGGCCACTACCAATTAGTGAAGAACCAGTGTGCTTTCTGTAAAGAACTAGGACATTGGAAGAGAGATTGCCCGAAGCCCAGAGATAATGAGAATAGCAAGAATAAGGGCCCGAAGGCGAGCGAGATGAAAGTTGCTAAGAGTGGTAATGATTCAGATGATTCATGCTTTACTCTATTGATTACTCTAGAGGTTAACCATGCTGTTGCATCAGATTGAATGCTGGATTCTGGTGCTACTTATCATGTGACACTCCGACGAGATTGGATTGCATCTTTTGAGAAGCTTGATGGGGGTGTGGTGGTCATGGGAAATGATCAGTCCTGTGGTATTTGTGGGATAGGTACCGTCATGATTCAGATGCATGATGGAGTTATTCGCAAGTTGAATGAAGTGTGATTTGTTCCTCATCTGAAGAAGAATCTTATTTTCGTTGGAGCTACGGAGGCAAATGGATTCAAGGTGACTTTTGAGAACACTGTAGAAAAAGTTACTAAGGGATATTTGGTAGTGATGAAGGGAGTCCATAGTAAAAATCTATATTGTCTGGAGGGAAACATCGAGATTGGCAAGGTAGCTTCAATAGTTTCAGAGGTGAACACAAGCAGACTTTGGCACTACAGATTAGGGTACACAAGTGAAAAGTCACTGCAGACGCTGTGCAAGCATGGGCTATTGAAAGGAGTCAAGAGTGGGAAGATTGAATTCTGTGAGTACTATGTTCTTGGCAAGAAGACTAAAGTGAAGTTCGGGACAGTCATTCATAGGACAACAGACATCTTACACTATGTGCACTTGGATGTTTGGGGTCCCACCAAGACAGCATTATTTGGTGGTCGACATTAGTTCGTCACGTTTGTAGATGATTATTCTAGGCGTTGTTAGATGTACACCATGGCGAAGAAGAGTGAAGTTCTAGAGATATTTGTGAAGCGGAAGAGAAGATTGAAACTGCAGACAGAGAGAAAGATCTAGACAATGATATTCGACAACGGCGTCAAGTACACTTCAGACCCCTTTCAGCAGCTATGTCGAGACGAGGGCATAGAGAGGCACTTTACAATTAGTCATACACCGTAACAGAATGGGGTGGTAGAGAGGTTAAATTGGTTTTTACTGGAGAAGGTCTGATATTTGTTATCACAGAGTAATTTGGAAAAGATCTTTTGGGCTGAGGTACTTTCATATGCGAGCCACCTCATTAATAGGCTGGCTTCATCTGCCATTGAAGGAAAAACCCCTATGGAGATGTGGTCGGGAGAGCTAGCACACGACTATGATCAGCTCAAGGTATTTGGGTACCCTATATTTTATCATGTCAGAACTGATAAGTTGGAACCTCGAGCTAGGAAGACCATATTTGGGATTCAAGCATGGTGTTAAATGATACAAGCTTTGGGATCCAGTTGAAAAAAATTATGTTGAGTAGAGACGTCACGTTCGATGAGGCTTCTCTTTTGAAGCCTACCAGCTCTCATCAGGTGGAGAGTACACTGACAAAGGAGATATCGTAGGTTGTGAAGATTGATGCAGCTCCACAGAGTTCAGATGAGACCGTATCTATTAGAGTACTGACTGAGGTGATGTCAGACGAGCACGGTGATACAGGTAAGACAGAGCAGGATCAAGGACCGACGGCTCAGGTTCAAGATTCGATTGCGGTTTGGAGACCGAGGAGAGACATACGGTTGCCAGTGAGGTATACAGACACAGTCATTGCATATGCACTTCCGGTGGAGAGTTTCGACGAGATGGTTCCTACTATATTCAAAGAGGTTGAGCAGAGTTCAGAGGCTGATTTATGGCAGGAGGCTATGCAGGAGGAGATGAAGTCTTTTCACAGGAACGACATATGGGAGCTTGTTGAACTTCCAAAGAGGGGAAGGGGAAGGTTATTGGTTACAAATGAGTGTATACGAAGAAGGAGGGCATTCAGGGCACTCCTATGAGGTTTAAGGCTAGGTTGGTTGCGAAGGGTTATGCACATGAAGAATGCATTGACTATAATGAAGTCTTTTCTCCGGTGGTGAAGCACTCTTCGATTCGGATCTTATTAGCTTTGGTGGCACAATATGGTTTGGAATTGGATCAGTTTCAGGTGAAAATAGCGTTTCTTCATAGTGATCTTGATGAAGAAATTTATATGACTCAGTCATTGGGGTTTCAAGCTCCCGGAAAGGAAAAATTGGTGTGTAAATTGAAGAAATCGCTATAAGGGTTGAAGAAATCTCCGAGACAGTGGTATAGGCGATTTGTTGAGTTCATGATCATCCATTTGTATATTAAAAGCCATTTTGATCCTTGTGTGTACTATCGCAAGTTGCATAGAGGTGCGTACATTTACTTATTTTTTTATGTTGATAACATGTTTGTTGTTTCTATTTCCAGATCTGTCATAGATAGATTGAAGATTCAGCTTTCGAATGAGTTTGAGATGAAAGATTTAGGTGAAGCGAATCATATTTTAGAGATGGAGATCGACAGAGACAGAGATAAGGGCATAATTAGTTTGACACGGGTGGCTTATTTGAAGAAAGTTTTACAGCGATTCAATGGGAGTATGGAGACGAAGCCAATCAGTGTACCTTTGGAAGTCCATTTAAAGTTTTCAGCTGACCTTTCACCGAATACAGTTGAAGATAGAGTTGATGTTAAAAATTCCATATGTGAGCACAATGAGAAGCTTGATGTACGTTATAGTTTATACGAGGCCAGATTTGTCACATGCAGTTAGTATGGTTTCACGATACATGCACGACCCGGGTCCGGGTCATTGGGATTCCGTGAGGTGGATTTTGAGGTACATACGAGGTACTCTCAACGTTGGTTTGGTGTTTGAACGGGACACTAGTGGTGGACAACTATGTATTGGATACGTAGATTCGGACTATACTGGAGATTTAGAAAAGCGTCGGTCTACAATAGGAGATGTGTTTACTTTGACTTATACGCGGTGTGTTGGATATGCACATTGCAGTCTACAGTAGCTTTGTTCATGACGTAGGCAGAGTATATAGTGATTACAGAGGCTTTTAAGGAGGCGATTTGGCTTCGAGGACTTTTGGAGGATCTTGGTGTTTCGCAGCGATCCGTCACTATTAATTGTGATAGCATGAGTGCTATCTATTTGGCGAAAAATCAGGTTTTCCATGCGCGGACGAAGCACATTGATGTTCATTATTACTTTGTCCGGGATGTTCTTGAATATGGGAATGTGGAGCTCGTGAAGGTCTACACAAGAGATGTTGGATCG
>NC_033795.1:4977932-4994378 GCF_001876935.1 Asparagus officinalis | reverse complement strand
ACGGGCGGGGGGGGGGGGGGGGGGGGGTGAATAGGCTATGACCAATTTATAAATTTTTAATT
This sequence comes from Asparagus officinalis, assembly GCF_001876935.1. Taxonomy (NCBI): domain Eukaryota; kingdom Viridiplantae; phylum Streptophyta; class Magnoliopsida; order Asparagales; family Asparagaceae; genus Asparagus; species Asparagus officinalis. The sequence continues at coordinate 4,994,316 of NC_033795.1, read as the reverse complement.
TAGCCAAACAACCAAACAACCATGCAAATATATCAAATAAATAATGCAGGCATATATAATATGCAGAATGTAAAGCACATGTAGATGTACCCAGGTTCATCCTCCACGCCTACGTCTTGCAACCAGAATCACTAGCAAAACAGTTTCACAACCACTTACACCCAGTAAGATTGTCTACCCACCGCAATTGTTCTCTCCAACACGATTCATTGGTTATCGTCACTTTGTAAACTAAATCTACTAACAATTCCCACGAACTACAACCTTGTAGTCCGCAATCCAACCTAAACAGATCTAGAGTCCAAAATAAGTGTAAAAAACAATACAGATCGACAACGAATAAAAATAAAAGGAACAACGTTTAGAGAAGCTCAATGTAGTCATTGTCGCGTCAATCTAGAATTTTCTAAAAGTATCACTCGTAGTAAAACTAGTATTGATGCGTCCGACTTTGAGTCTACTTCATACAGCTTTTGACGGATCGCAAAATGGAGATTTCTGCGAATTTCTATGAATTTTTAAGCGAAATATGTGCAAGGAGGAGGATCTGCTTATTCTGTGCCTTTGTCGCGTCAATCTAGAATTTTCTAAAGTAGAAATAGCTGTAAAACTAGTATTGTCGCTTCTGGCTCTGAGTCTACTTTGCACAGTTTCTGACGGATCGCAAAAGGGAGATTTCTGTGAATTTCTACGATTTTTTTAGCGAAGCCTGCGCAAGGAGGAGTATCTGCGAATTCTGCTGTATTCTGCTCTCTTTTTCGTTAATCTCACTCCCCGCCATCATTAACAGCCTTTAAGTATGCTTTGCTAACCCCTAATCTGCTTAGGGTTTAATTCTACCCATTGGATATGACATGTGACACAATCTGAAGCCATAGAAAAGTCAAAACACCCATAAAACACTCTATACACATACATGTTTTAGGACTCTGTATTTGTACCACTTTTTGTGCATTCCATATGTCACGTGACATGCAATTTATTGTCTGAAATATCCTCTCGCGGTCCGTCCCTTGCCTATTTTTCGCTCTCCCTTCAACGGCGCACCCATAAGAGGTGGGGTCCGCTTGCAGTTAAAATCACTCGCATTTGATACGCGCTGCTGGATCGACGCAAGGCTGAACAGATCGGAGACACGTGGTCTGTAGCGGTGAGATATGCACAATAAATCTTAGTTTAGCCTGTTTGTGTGGTTTTTTTCCTACAGACTTTGAACTAGGCCTTGCGGAAATTTTGTAAAACAAATTTTCTTGGGCTTTGGAAATAGTATGCACACGCGCGCGCGCACACACACACATATAGTATATAAGTATATATGTATAAGTACATATAACTATATATATTAATTAATTATATATATATATATATACACACACACACTTGAGTCACACACACACACACACACACACACACACACACACACAATCCTTTTCCGTTCAACCTGCAACCTGTACAACTCAACACACAGATCAGAACGTGCATAGGGTTTATTATTATCAAACAAAGTTCATAGACGGTCATACCAAAAAATCTCCCCCTTTTGATGATAACAAACCTAGAAGTTAAAATTGATTCTGCATTAACATGTCATGTCTTGAGCGTGTGCCTTCGTGAAGCATAACATGCCAATAGTATATAAAAATAAATCCAAATTGCTCCCCCTATCGACATGCTCCCTCTATCGACATGCTCCCCTAAAACTGTGCTCATAGTCATGATAACAATTTCATCAAAAGCATATAAAGCAATAGAAATAGTCATATGAGAAGAAAACTTTGTACGTATGATCAAGAGATGACATAAAGACATATATGATTAATCAAAGCATACGTCAAATCATGAATCAAAATCTCTGTGTGCTCAAAAAGTGTAGGGGAGAGATATAAAATGATAGGAAGGATGATTAGAATCGCAATTGGGTTTTTAAAAGAAAGAATTTCTAACCAAGCTACCACTTTCCCTGCAAAAGATTCAAAACATGTACTTATATAAGAATTATGTGTCCTCAACTCATTAAGAATGAGATCAAGATATTCACATCCAAGTATAGTCATATAGGACATTTAGATGTGGATGGAGTAGAGCTTGATGGATATATATACACCGACTCTAAATATTTGCAATTCTTAGTAAGGTCGGATATCCTTGAGTTATGTCACACCCTATAGACCACATCCATTTTTCATTCGAAGCAATTTAATATGATTTTTCTTTAACTCCATTGTTTTTTCTTTTCATTGAAGTTCATGCTTTTATTTTCATCTAAAGGGTGTACATCACACATTCTCTAAGTAAGCATGTTATGAAATCTATGTCAACCATATTCAAACTTATTTTCTCAATTCTATTCCTTTTGTATCATCACGAGCAAAAATAATTAAGATTCTATCAAAACTATCTAGTGGTAAGCAGGAAATGTAAGAATCATAAATCGACTATAATGTAATATGCCTAAGAAATCATAAAAATCAATGTAAGTCATTTATTGATCATGGCATAAAATTCAAATCTCACACTCCTATTTTATAGTTTAAATGATTTCAATAAAAATAAAAAGTTCATCTCAGCCACTTTCAGAAAGTTTTTTTTTTAACAAGAACACAAAAGTAAAAAAGATCAAGCACAAAAAGAAAAAATTAATCATAAAGTTTTAAAAAATATGTACAGGAAAAATATCACATTCTCATACCAATTATTTGTCAATAATTCCAAAATCTAGACGGAGATGACAAAATCGATCAGTAGCTAGGGGTTTCGTAAAGATATCAGTAAGTTGAGATTCTGTAGGAATAAACTCAACGCAAATGTTACGTTTAGCTACGTGATCTCTCAAAAAGTAATGTCTAACGTCTATGTGTTTGGTACGAGAGTGATGAACATGATTATTTGAAAGATCAATGGCACTTTTACTATCACAGTTCAATCGAACATTCGTGTAAGTTAAGCCATAATCAGAAAGTGTTTGCATCATCCATAAGACCTGAGCGCAACAACTGCTTAAGTTAATATATTCCGCTTTGGTCGTGGACAGAGCAGTGTTGTTTTGCTTACGACTTGACCATGCAACTAAGGAATGTCTCAACATAAAACAAGTGTTACTTGTGCTTTTCCTATCCATATGACTACCCGCATAATCAGCATCAGAATAAGCAGAAAGTGCAAAGCTATCACAAGATGGGTACCGCAAACCAAAGTTCTATGTGTGTATCAAATACCTAAAGATTCTTTTTATCTCCTTAACATGTGACTCCTTTGGTTTAGCTTGAAAGTGTGCACACAGACATACAACAAACATGATATCGGGTCTAAAGGCTGTAAGATAAAGAAGGGATCCAATCATACCTCTATACTTCTTTTGATCGTAGTCAGTTCCATTTTTGTCATTGGTGAGCTTCGTGCTTGGACTCATAGGCGTGTCACTAGGCTTCAATTTCTCCATCCCAAATCGCTTGAGCATCTCTTTCACATACTTTGATTGGAATATGAAAATTTCATCATCACTTTGGCGCACTTAAAAACCTAAGAAAAATTTTACCTCCCCCCCCCACCAAGCTCATCTCGAACTCATCTTGCATAACAATTTTAAATTTTTGGCTGAGAAGATCATTAGTAGCACCATATATAATATCATCCACATAAAATTGTATTACCTAGAAGTCATCACAATCATGCAAAAAGAACAAGGTATTATCAGCACACCCCTTTTTAATATTATTTTCCAAAAGATATGAATATAGACGGTCATACCAAGCCCTAGGAGCTTGCTTAAGACCATACAATGCCTTTTTAAGTTCAATAGACGGTCATACCAAGCCCTAGGAGCTTGCTTAAGACCATACAATGCCTTTTTAAGTTCAAAAACATGATTTGGAAATTCAAGACTCTCAAAACTCTTGCTTAAGACCATACAATGCCTTTTTAAGTTCAAAAACATGATTTGGAAATTCAAGACTCTCAAAACTTGGGGTTTGCTCAACAAAAATATTTTTTTTCAGAAATCCATTTAAGAAAGCACTTTTTACATCCATTTGCTTAAGCTTATAACCCTTAAAAGATGCAAAGGCAAGCAATATCCTAATGGCTTAAAACCTAGCAACTAGAGCAAAAATTTCATCAAAATCAATTTCCTCAATTTGATTATACCACTTAGCTACCAATCTGGCTTTGTTCCTAATCACATTACCGTTATCATCCAACTTATTTTTGAACATCCACTTCGTACCAACCACAGGATAATCCTTTGCTCAAGAAATGAGTGTCCAAACCTCGTTTCTATCAAACTGGTTTAGTTCTTCTTGCATGGCCATGACCTAACAACTATCATTAAGTGCGGTTTCTACATCTTTTGGTTCCATTTTAGAAATAAATCAACCATAAATGCAAAGTGCACATAAGTTATTATTAAAGAATGAACGTGTATGAATACATGTTGTTGGGTCGTCGATAACTAGTTCTGGTGGATGATTCGGGTTGTAGCTCAAGTCTTCTGGTCTCAAATTCTCTTTTGAAGCATTTTGTGCGCCTTCGTCATTGTTCATAGAATCTTTAGGCACCTACAAACCTTCAGCATTGGTTCCTTCTTTTTCTCCGTCGATATCTTCATTGATCCTGCGAGGCAAAGTTGGATTATTAGATTCATCAAATTTCACACGAATAGATTCAGTAATTGAGAGAGTTTATTTAAGAAAAATCCTATAAGCTTTGCTTCTTGCAGAATATCCTATGAACACTCCTTCTACATTTTTTGACTAAAAAGTCTTAGGTTGATCACCTATGTTCAATACAGAACATTTGCACCCAAACACTCTAAAATAGGAAATGTCAGGAATCCTACCAAGCCATAACTCATAAGAAGTCTTACCTATAATTGGTCTCAACATAACTCGATTGCAAATATAGCAAGCGGTATTCATTACCTCAGCCCATAGGGATAAAGACAATCCATACTCGCTTAGCATACTCGTAGCCATTTCTTTTAATGTTCGATTCTTTCTCTCGACTACCCCATTTTTATTGAGGTGTTCTAGGAGAAGAGAATTCATGTGAAATCTCGTTTTCAATGCAAAAAAAATTTAAATCCGGTGTTTTCAAATTCACCACCATGATCACTTCTAATACTATGAGTCCCTTTTTTGTTTTGAACTTGCTTATAAAATATTTTGAAGTAATCAAAAGACTCAGATTTTTTGGCTAAGAAATACACCCAAGTATATCGAGAATAATCATTGACCAAAACTATGCAATACCTCTTTCCTCATATACTAGCAACCTCAGTGGGTCCAAAAAGATCCATATGAATCAACTCTAAGACTCTTTTAGTAGAAACAACTTGTAGACCAGCAAAGGAGGTTCTAGTTTGCTTACCTTTCGTGCATGCCTCGCACAACTTACCGTTCTCGTACGTTTGATGTGGGAGTCCACGAACTAGCTACTTACTTTCTAATTTTTGTAGCAATTCCATACTAGCGTGTGCCTACCTTCTGTGCCATAGGACCGCTTCCTCTTCCCATTATCTCCCAGAGCGACACAACCTCCTGTCTGTTTGACTAGGCTAAAGAACTTATCTTTACTTCCCGTCATGTGCATCGAGCAGCCAGAATCCAAGTACCACTCACACATTTGTTCCTTAGCCGTGCAGCAGACCTATGCAAAAGAAGGAAAAGACATTTGTGACCTAGGCATCCATATAGGTCCATAGGGGTTAGCATATGCACCTTTAGGAACCCAGATTTGTTTGAACTTTATATTCTTGTTCCTGTTGGTATAGTTGTTATATTAATGCCCCACAAACCCACAACCAAAACATCTAGGAAAGACACTTCCACCTCTAGCCGTCTCATTGTGAACATGTTTTCTTTTAGGCTTCTCTACTTTTTTAGTACCATATTCTAATCCACGTCTATTATTGTTAGGTAGTCGGTATCCTAGAAGCATGTTTAATGATTTTTTACCAATTTTGAAATTTTCAATCATCAATTCTAGATCGTAGACTTTGGATTTCAAAAAAATATTTTTATTAACTATTAAGGTACAACGACTAGCAACAGTTTTCTGATTTTGAATCTCACCTTTCAAAAGATCATCCTTTTGTTTTGCAAACATTTTTTTCCTTCAAAAACTTTTTTTCCTTCTCCAATTCCTTTTCAACCATTGGGCATTTGTCGCAAACGGATTTTGTTTTCAAATCATTTTTTAGTTTATCTACTTCACATTCTAAATTTTTCTTAGAAGTTTTGATTTCTAATTCAAGCATAGAGCACCTCTCACAAATTCTGATTTCTTGCGAAGCATGTTTTTCCTTGATTTTAGCAAGAAGTGTTTTCAATGTTTTATTTTCATTTTCTAGCCTTTTATTTCTTATTTTCAAAATATAATCATCTTCTTGTAATTTGTAATTTATTTCTTGAAACTCCTTTATACTAGCTTCTTGTTGTTCTATCTTGGTGTACACGTTATCACAAATCACAATAATGTCAGACTTGGACAAGGATTATACCTCATCGTCATTGTCGTTCTTGTCGATGTTTCCCATTAAGCACAATGTCGAGAAAGCCTCCTCCATCTCGAGATCATTCTCACCGTCATCATCCCAGGTCACCATCATTGATTTTCCATGATTCTTTAGCAATGGACATTCAGCTTTTTCAAATAGCCTGGTTTCTTGCAAATGAAAAAATTAGATTGATCAGCTTTATATGACTCAGAAGATTTTGCAGAAAAAAATTGTTTAAAACGATTGAGGTTCTTAGCCATTTTTGCTCTGCCCCTCGGGGTTCTGATGATCTTCTTGCAGCCCCGAACCATCATGGCTTGCTCTTCGTCAAAATCATTTTTACTGTCATCATCTGCCTTTAAAGCAAGCGGCTTCTTGCCTTTGTTCTCCTCTAAATCTCATATCTCACGTGCTTTGAGCTCCATCTCATGAGTCATCAAGTTCCTAATGAGCTCCTCTAAGTTTTTACAGTTGAGATCTTTTGCTTCTTGGATGGCGGTGACCTTCGACTCGAAGCTTCGCGAAAGTATGCGCAAGATCTTCCTTACCAACTCAACTTTAGTATATGACATGACAAGCGCCTTTGAGTTGTACACGATGTGGCAGAATCTGGCGTACATGTCCTTTATACTTTCATTTGGCTGCATTCGGAATGCCTCGTACTCATGACTCAGTAGCGCCAACCTGGATTTCCTACGTAGTAGAACAATGAGATATGCGAATAAATTCAGTATGATCTAAAAGCACATATAATGGCATTCATTGCTTTATTATTTAAAGAATATATCTTTTTATCATCTATGTCCCACTTATCCTCCGGTTTCGCAATGTCTATGCTGAATACGTGTAACATGTGGTGTGTAACCTTTAACGACTATATCCCACACTTCAAAGTCAACAGACGCTAAGTAGATTCTCATTCTAGCTTTCTAGTAAGCATAATCTGTCCCATTAAATATGGGTGGCCTAGAAGTTGACTGTCCCTCGGCAAAAGCATTATCATTAGTGTCCATGGTAATTCTAGGTTTTCCTAATCTCGAATCAGAATAAGATCACAAGTCTGAACTAGGCTCTGATACCACTTGTTGGATCGAGGAATAGCCTAGAGGAGGGGGTGAATAGGCTATGACCAATTTATAAATTTTCAATTTAGGCAAATAACCAAATAACCACGTAGATATATCAAATCACAAATGCAGGCAGTTATAATATGTAGAAAGTAATGCAGAATATAAAGCACACACAGATGTACCCAGGTTCGGCCTCCACGCCTACGTCCTGTAACCAAAATCACTAGCAAAACAGTTTCACAACCCCTTACACCCAGTAAGATTAGCTACCCACCGCAATCGTCCTCCCCAACACGATTCTTTGGTTACCGCCACTATGTAATCTGAATCTACTAATAATTCCCACGAACTTCAACCCCGTAGTTCACAACCCAACCTAAAACCGATCCAGAGTCCAAAATAGATGTAAAAGACAATACAGATCAACAACGAATAAAAATAAAAGGAACAAAGTTTAGCGAAGCTCAATGTTGTCATTGTCGCGTCGATTTGGAATTTTCTGAAGTATAACTTTCTGTAAAAATGGTATTATAGCGTCTGGCTCTGTGTCTACTTCGTACAGCTTCTGACAAATCGCAAAACGGAGATTTTTGTGAATTTCTACGAATTTTTGAACGAAGTTTGTGCAAGGAGGAGGTTCTGTGTATTCTGTTGTCTTTGTCGCGTCGATCTTGAATATTCTGAAGTAGAACTCATAGTAAAACTAGTATTGGCATGTCTAGCTCTGAGTTTACTTCGTATAGCTTCTGATAGATCACAAAGCAGAGATTTCTACGAATTTCTATGAATTTTTTAATGACACCTGCGCAAGGAGGAGTATCTGCGAATTCTGTTGTATTCTGCTCTTTTTTTTGTTAATCTCAATTCTTACCGTCATTAATAGCCTTTAAGTAGGTTTTGCTAACCTTAATCTGCTTAGGGTTTAATTCTGCCCCTTGGATATGACATGTGGCATAATCTGGAGCCATAGAAAAGTCAAAACACCCATAAAACACTTTGTACACATACATGTATAGGACTCTGTATTTGTACCGCTTTTTCTACACTCCATATACCACGTGGCACGTAATTATTGGCTAAAATATCCTCCTGTGGTCCCTTTCCTGTTTTCTCTCTCCCTTCAATGACGCACCCATGTGAGGTGGGGCCCATTTACAGCTGAAATCACTCGCATTTGATGCGCGCCGCCGGATCGAAGCAAGGCTAAACAGATTGGAGACACGTGGCCTGTAGCGGTGAGGTATGCACAATAAATCTTAGTTGGGTCTGTTTGTGTGGGTTTTTTCCTACAGACTTTGAACTAGGCCTTGCGAAAATCTTGTAAAACAAATTTTCTTGAGCTTTGGAAATAATATATATATATATATATATATATATGATACGGGTGTATCTTCTCTTCGGAACTTAGCGATCCTCATGGGAGTTTGAGGATATATTATTCTCATGATCGCATGAGAATAGAGGTGTCAAATAGTATAAAGGAACACAGGAGAAAGCGTGGAACGAAACGACGAGCAGAAGAATCGAAGTACCCAGTTTTTAGCCTGTGAGTCGACTCATTACAGTCATGAGTCGATTCATCAGGTTGAGTCGACTCATGACTGTCATGAGTCGACTCATCGCTGGTTGTTAAGTTTTGTCCAGTTTCTGTCGAGTCGACTCATCTCAGTCATGAGTCGACTCATCAATGGTTTACTGGTTCATTTGGGATTCTGTTCACGCGTTTTCCTGTTGATTTTGGGTCTGGTTATTTACCAAACTGCCATCCACGTTTGTATACCTATATAAGAGATTGTTTTAGGATTTCTAAACATCTTGGAGATCAGAGAGTTTAATCAAGAGAGATTAGATTCTAGATTGAGATTTGGAGAGCTTGTTCTTCAATTCTAGAGTGAGATTGTGAGGGACAGATTGTAATCTTTTGTTCTTCATAATCTAGAAAAGGTATTTTCCTTCGCCAAACTGAATTGTTCTTGTGTTTTGGTCGTCCTCTTCTCAACCCACATTTTGGTAATTTCGCGACCAAAGGGTGCTCGCACGACAACTCGTATCAAGCTGGTATCAGAGCATCAGATCCGGTGAAGGGGCATCCTGTGTATGGTCCTTACTCGATCCTAATACAAGGAGCTTGGCGAGATCCTTATTTCATTGGAAGGAGTCCGAGTTTTAAGGAAGAAGAAGATGACTAAAGGAGACAATTTAACGAGGATTGATGCATTGGAGAAGCAGATCGAGACGATAGGTTCGACTCTCACACAACTCGTCAGTCTTATCCATGGAGGTGGCAAACAAGGTGAATCTTCTTCGAAGAAAATTGTTGAGTCCGATGTGGAAAGAGTAGATTCAGATTCCGACGAGGAAAAGGAGACCATTAAGACTATATTGCATCAAGATGGTAAGAATTCTTATCAGAACCTGAAGATTGGCTTTAAGGTGGAGATTCCTGTTTATGATGGGAGTGTTGACGTCGAGAGGCTTGATGACTGGATCGAGCGGATGGAGACGTATTTTACTCTTTATGACTATTCGTCGAAAGAGAAGATTGTGTTCGCGACTTTAAAACTTTCAGGGCACGCATTAACGTGGTGGAAATCCTACAGCAAGCAGGAGAAGAATGCGGTGTCGTGGAACAAGTTCAAGGAGCTACTCAGGAAACAGTTCTACCCGGTGGGATTCCTTGAGGAGCTTGGTACAAGTGGTACAGCTTGCGCCAAAGGGTCGATCAAACCGTTCAATAATACACTACGGAATTCCAGCAGCAGGCGATGGTCCTCAACATTGCAACAGAGGAATATTCCGTGTTTATGAAGTATATGGCGGGATTGAGCGATCACATCCGAAAGGAGATGAAATTATTCACGGTCGGGACTATTACAGAGGCGAGCGTGAAGGCCATTGCCATTGAGGGTAGGCAAAAGAAGGGCAACGAGGCTAAGGGAGACTCCAAACAGAGGGGAGGCGAGTCTAGTGGTTCACAATCTAAGGAGGAGAAGAAAAAGGGTGATCCAGGGAAAGCAGGGCTGATTTGTAATCACTGCGAGAAGACAGGGCACGAAGCTGATCGGTGCTGGGAGAAGTATCCTCATCTGAAGCCAAGAGGGTTGAAGAGGAAGGAGGAGAAAAAGGCATACATGATAGCTCAAGGTCCGAAGGAAATCCCGAGGATAACAGAGCCCAACAACAGTCTCAACCTTATGGTGGGAAAACAGGCCACGAAAGAGGACGACGACCCGAGAGAGCAACTCTTTGTTCTTAAGTTGCAAGTGAAGACCAGTTTGGTTGATGCCATTGTTGATTCGGGCAGCGAGAAGAATTTGATATCCGAGGTATTGGTGCAAAAGCTAGGTCTGAAGACGGTCAAGCATCCGAAACCCTATCCATTGGGGTGGATTCAGAAGGAGGAGAAACTGAGTGTAGTTGATCAATGCACTGTCAGATTTGCGCTCCACGAGTCGTATATTGACGAGGTCACATGCGATGTCGTTCTATTGGATGTTTGTCAGATTATACTGGGCAATCCGTACTTATGGGATAGATATGCGATCTACGAGAGACGGGCTCAGAAGTACATCTTCACTAAGGATGGTGTAAAGTTCATATTTTGTTCGGCATCTCTTCCGAAGGAGACAATCTTGGGAACGGTGATGCGAGCGAAGAGACTAGTGAATGCAAGCAAGAAGTTTGTCTCGTTGTGCATTAGATTTCCAGAAAAGTCATCGACAAAGGATTGCAACTTCGAGGGAACGATGACTATGACGAGATGCAGGACGAATGAGTTGTTTTCGATCGGACGTCAAGACCGGATTCCTAGCAAGGTCAGGTGGTGCAGAAAAGATGGAGGAGCTCGAGAGTTTTCCTCAGCAAAGGTTCTAACTTGAATGTGACTTTAAGTTCTTAAAGAGGGGACACATGATACGGGTGTATCTTCTCTTCGGAACTTAGCGATCCTCATGGGAGTTTGAGGATAGATGATTCTCATGATCGCATGAGAATAGAGGTGTCAAACAGTATAAGGGAACACAGGAGAAAGCGTGGGACGAGACGACAAGTAGAAGAATCGAAGTACCCAGTTTTCAGCCTGTGAGTCGACTCATTACAGTCATGAGTCGACTCATCAGGTTGAGTCGACTCATGACTGTCATGAGTCGACTCATCGCTGGTTGTTAAGTTTTGTCCAGTTTCTGTCGAGTCGACTCATCACAGTCATGAGTCGACTCATCGAGGGTTTCCTGGTTCGTTTGGGATTCTGTTCACGCGTTTTCCTGTTGGTTTTGGGTCTGGTTATTTACCAAACTGCCATCCACATTTGTACACCTATATAAGAGATTGTTTTAGGGTTTCTAAACATCTTGGAGATCAGAGAGTTTAATCAAGAGAGATTAGATTCTAGATTGAGATTTGGAGAGCTTGTTCTTCAATTCTAGAGTGAGATTATGAGGGAGAGATTGTAATCTTTTGTTCGTCATAATCTAGAGAAGGTATTTTCCTTCGCCAAACTGAATTATTCTTGTGTTTTGGTCGTCCTCTTCTCAACCCACCTTTTGGTAATTCCGCGACCAAAGGGTGCTCGCACGGCAACTCGTATCAAGTTGGTATCAGAGCATCAGATTCGGTGAAGGGGCATCTTGTGTATGGTCCTTACTCGATCCCAATACAAGGAGCTTGGCGAGATCCTTATTTCATTGGAAGGAGTCCGAGTTTTAAGGAAGAAGAAGATGACTGAAGGAGACAATTCAACGAGGATTGATGCATTGGAGAAGCAGATCGAGACGATAGGTTATTTATGATGGGAGTGTTGACGTCGTGAGGCTTGATGACTGGATCGAGCGGATGGAGACGTATTTTACTCTTTATGGCTATTCGTCGAAAGAGAAGATTGTGTTCGCGACTTTGAAGCTCTCAGGGCACGCATTGACATGGTGGAAATCCTACTATAAGCAGGAGAAGAAGGTGGTATCGTGGAACAAGTTCAAGGAGCTACTCAGGAAAAAGTTCTACCTGGTGGTATTCCTTGAGGAGCGTTGGTACAAGTGGTACGGCTTGCGCCAAAGGGCCGATCAAACCGTTCAAGAATACACTACGGAATTCCAGCAACAGGCGATGGTCCTCAACATTGCAACAGAGGAATATTTCGTAATTATGAAGTATATGGCGGGATTGAGCGATCACATCCGAAAGGAGATGAAATTATTCATGGTCGGGACTATTACAGAGGCAAGCGTGAAGGCCATTTCCATTGAGGGTAGGCAAAAGAAGGGCAACGAGGCTAAGGGAGACTCCAAATAGACGGGAGGCGAGTCTAGTGGTTCTCAATCTAAGGAGGAGAAGAAAAAGGGTGATCCAGGAAAAGCAGGGCTGATTTGTAATAACTACAAGAAGACAGGGCACGAAGCTGATCGGTGCTGGGAGAAGTATCCTCATCTGAAGCCAAGAGGGTTGAAGAGGAAGGAGGAGAAAAAGGCATACATGATAGCTCAAGGTCCGAAGGAAATCCCGGGGATGACAGAGCCCAACAACAGTCTCAACCTTATGGCGGGAAAACAGGCCACGAAAGAGGACGACGACCCGAGAGAGCAACTCTTTGTTCTTAAGTTGCAAGTGAAGACCAGTTTGGTTGATGCCATTGTTGATTCGGGCAGCGAGAAGAATTTGATATCCGAGGCATTGGTACAAAAGCTAGGTCTGAAGACGGTCAAGCATCCGAAACCCTATCCATTGGGGTGGATTCAGAAGGAGGAGAAACTGAGTGTAGTTGATCAATGCACTGTCAGATTTGCGCTCCACGAGTCGTATATTGACGAGGTCACATGCGATATCATTCCATTAGATGTTTGTCAGATTATACTGGGCAATCCGTACTTATGGGATAGATATGTGATCTACGAGAGACGGGCTCAGAAGTACACCTTCACTAAGGATGGTGTAAAGTTTATATTTCGTTCGGCATCTCTTCCGAAGGAGACAAGCTTGGGGACGGTGACGCGAGCGAAGAGACTAGTGAATGCAAGCAAGAAGTTTGTCTCGCTGTGCATTAGACTTCCAGAAAAGCCATCGACAAAGGATTGCAACTTAGAGCGAACAGTCGGACGTCAAGACCGGATTCCTAGCAAGGTCAGGTGGTGCAGAAAAGATGGAGGAGCTCGAGAGTTTTCCTCAGCAAAGGTTCTAACTTGAATGGGACTTTAAGTTCTTAAAGAGAGGACACATGATACGGGTATATCTTCTCTTCGGAACTTAGCGATCCTCATGGGAGTTTGAGGATAGATGATTCTCATGATCGCATGAGAATAGAGGTGTCAAACAGTATAAGGGAACACAGGAGAAAGCGTGGAACGAGACGACGAGTAGAAGAATCGAAGTACCCAGTTTTCAGCCTGTGAGTCGACTCATTACAGTCATGAGTCGACTCATCAGGTTGAGTCGACTCATGACTGTCATGAGTCGACTCATCACTGGTTGTTAAGTTTTGTCCAGTTTCTGTCGAGTCGACTCATCTCAGTCATGAGTCGACTCATCGATGGTTTCCTGGTTCGTTTGGGATTTTGTTCACGCGTTTTCCTGTTAGTTTTGGGTCTGGTTATTTACCAAACTGCCATCCACGTTTGTATACCTATATAAGAGATTATTTTAGGGTTTCTAAACATCTTGGAGATCAGAGAGTTTAATCAAGAGAGATTAGATTCTAGATTGAGATTTGGAGAGCTTGTTCTTCAATTCTAGAGTGAGATTGTGAGGGAGAGATTGTAATCTTTTGTTCTTCATAATCTAGAGAAGGTATTTTCCTTCGCCAAACTAAATTGTTCTTGTGTTTTGGTCGTCCTCTTCTCAACCCACCTTTTGGTAATTCCGCGACCAAAGGGTGCTCGCACGGCAACTCGTATCACACACACACACACACACACACACACACAATCCTTTTCCGTTCAACCTGCAACCTGCACAACTCAACACACAGATCAGAACGTTCATAGGGGTTTGTTATTATCAAACAAGGTTCATAGACGGTCATACCCAACAAGAGACAATCCAGCAGATATGCTCATAAAGGTGGTCCCGAGCAACAAGTTCGATTATTGTAGAAACTTATTACGTATTTGTGATTGTTGAGGCCTTTCAAGACCATTTGGATGAACTACGGGCGGCTTGATCCCTTGGAAGAGGGGGTACGTAGGCAATCACATTGGTACAGCCAGATTTGGAGAGAAGACACATTTGTGCTCTTGTTGGGGTTGGCTCAGTTTTGGAAACTCTTTGTCGAGGTGGAGAATTGTTGGATAGCAGGTTATTGGGCCAAACGGGATTTCTAGTATGTTTTGATCTTGGTTTTAGAATTATTAGGATTCTTAGTCTGTTTTGGTTTTGGTTTTATAATTGTTGGATTCCTAGTCTGTTTTGATTTTAGGGTTTCTATATATATATAGAACATTTTAGAAGAGATTTGTAGAGAGAAAAAGAGGTTGTTTTGAGCACTTTGAGAGGTGAGTTAAGATCTTTTGGTGAGGGTTATTTTGAGTGTTTGAGAGTTGTAACCCATTGTTTCTCTCCTCCATATAGTGAAAAGTCATCATCCTCTTCCAGTGGACGTAGGCAATTTACCGAACCACGTAAATCTCTGTGTTTGTGATTGGTTTGTACCGTTCTTTTGTGAATTGCACTCGTTGGTTGTTCTTCTTTCTTGTTCGCCGACTCGTATGGGTGTTTGGTTCGCGAGAACGCTTCCGCTGACGTGCAACATGCCCTTTACAAACTAGAGTAACTTTTATTTTTACGTCTAAGTATGGATCATTAGGTACATGATTTAGACCTCTCTAGCATTGATAGGGGTGAATTACTTTTATAATGCACTTCGCTATCTGGAATATTAGAGGATTTAACAAATCCTCTAAACATATAGTTGTTAAGCAATTTATTTACCAATATAGCCTTCCATTTATAGCTCTTGTAGAAACAAAAATTGTTGGAGATAAGATGCAGTCTATAGCTAAGAAAGTGGCAAAGGACTCGGAATGGATTTCAAATGTTCATCAAGCTAATAGTGCCAGAATTTGGATTCCCTGGATTAGTGAACTTCTCACAATGCAAAATATTACTTCTTCAGATCAATTTATGGCATGTTCTATAATGTCAAAAAATGGCAGCTTATCATGCATAATTTCTATAATTTATGCTCTCAATGATATGGTTGGAAGAAAATCTCTCTGGCGGGACCTTCTATCTTTTAAGAAAAATGTTACCTTTCCATGGATTGTTGGAGGTGATTTCAATTCAATTATAAATAATAGAGAGAAGATAGGTGGAGCAATAGTATCTGATCCAGACAGTGAAGATTTTCAGGATTTTATTACCTGTTGTCAGCTTATGCATCTTAAAACTACTAGGTATTTTTTTACCTGGTGTAACAAACAGGAAGCTGATACAAGAATTTGGAGTAGATTAGATAGAATCCTGGTTAATGAGGAGTGGGTTCATCAATATACTTCTAATCAAGTGGAATATTTAGTACCAAACTGTTTAGACCATCCTCCAGCTTTAATAACAATAAAATATGAGGATTTTGTGGGAAAAAGACCATTCAAGTTTTTCAAAATGTGGACAAGTCATCCAAATTTTCTCTCAGAAGTTAAATCAGTGTGGGAGCAAGACATTAGAGGATATAAGATGTATAAATTTTATGCTAAACTCAAAAAACTTAAGCATGTTCTGAAGGATCTGAATAAGAAGCACTTCATGAATATTAGTGAACAAGTGCTAAGAGCTAGAGATGTGCTAGCTGATATTCAAAAGCAGTTAAATATTGATCTTTTCAACTCAACACTGATTT
>NC_033795.1:4930735-4977922 GCF_001876935.1 Asparagus officinalis | reverse complement strand
TATGTCAGACTATTAAACTGTGAAACCTCTTTTTATAGACAAAAGGCCAATATCAAATGGGGGATTCATGGTGATAAATGTACTCAATTTTTTTCACACTATTATGAAAGCAAAAAGGCATCATAATAGAGTATAGCCTCTTGCATTGTCAATTCCAGATCTAAGAGCTTGTTGTATAGAAGAATAGATCTCCTTTCTTGCTTAATGAAATCTGAGTTAAGAGGATCAGCCTGGAGATTCTTTTGAATTCCTTCTAGCTCAGTCTTAGCTCTAATGACCTGCTCACTAATATTCCCAAAATGCCTTTTGTTCAGAGACTTCAAAGCTTCTTTTAGCTTTTTAAGTTTTGTGCACACAGAATACATATGAAAGCCACGAACATGAGAATTCCATATGGCAGAAATAGTGGGTAGAAAATCAGAGTGCTCTGTCCACATTTTAAAAAATCTAAAGGGCTTTTTACCTTGAGAGCAGTTTTCATAAATTGAGACAACAGCTGGAGAGTGGTCTGAAAAATTGGGTAACATGTACTCCACATGACTAGAGTTTAGTTGATGAATCCAGTCTTCATTTACTAAAGCTCTGTCCAGACGGCTCCATACTCTTGTATCCTTGTCTTGTTTGTTATTCCAAGTGAAGAAACATCCTATAGTTTTCAGATGGGAGAGATGACAATTCTCAATAAAAGAACTGAAGTCATTTGTATCAGCATCAGTTAAAACAGATCCTCCCAGTTTTTCTTCATTACAAAGAACAGTGTTAAAGTCACCACTTACAAGCCAAGGTATGCTTCCAACTAAATTGTGAATTAGAGACAATTCAGACCATAGCTCCTTCCTTGCTTGCATATTATTATAGCCATATACTGATGATATCACACATGAGAACCTTCCATCAGTAGAGTTTACTTTGCATGAAATCTGCTGGCTAGAGAGATTTACAAGTTGCACATACAGTAGAGGCGTCAAATACTAAATTCTCCAAAGGCAAGAAGGAGTTGCCTGAAGACTTTTTGCTTGATGCACTGAGAACATCATTATAGTTGCACTGCTTATTGGGTTTATGACCTTGAACAGGAATCCAGGTGATATTTTCATTAGGACACCCAGACTCAGTGAATTGCCTGTGCACAACATGCACAGATCTGGCCTCAGTAGCCTCACCCAGGATATTTACCAAATGTGCAGGCATTGAGGATACATTCAGTCTTGGAGTATTTACATATTGCATTTCATTTGAATTCCTCTGATTATGTAACATTTCAGTAGTGTCCTCAAAACCATGTATCTCATGTGTTGATACCTGACAGTCTTTGTCAGTCTGCAAATAATCTTGTGCAACAGATTTACCTGTATCATTTCCTTCAATAGATTTTCCAATATTTATATCTGGCCTAGATCTTTCATTGTGTGCATTTCAGTATAGCCTCTTGCATTGTCAAAAAGGCATCATAATAGAGTATATTCTGGCAGGTTAAAGCTAGGAAGGGGGACTCTTTGTTGTGGAAGCAACTCTTGAAAATCAGAGATAAATGTCTGATAATGTGTGGAGGGATTGAAAGTCTTAAGCAGCATATAGCCTCTTGCATTGTCAATTCCAGATTGCAACTCTCTGAGCTGTATACCAGTCTGCATCCTATCTCTGCACCTGTAACATGGCACGAGACTGTTTGGGAGAAACTGAATTACCCAAAGCATTCATTCATTTTGTGGCTGGCAGTACAAGATAAACTTCAAACCCAAGATAGATTAATGAAGCATGAGATCATTCAGTCTTCAATATGCAAGCTATGTGATGGCTCATATGCTGAGAATCGTAGCCATCTCTTCTTTGAATGCTCAATGTCTACTTATGTCTGGAATAGCATTATGGAGTGGCTCAATTTCAAATGGAGATGCTGTGTATGGTCCCCCCTCATGAATTGGTATAGTTTCAGATTGAGGGGTAGGGGGTTAAAACAAAGAATCAAGAGGATGGCGTTAGCGGCTACTGTCTATAATATTTGGAGAGAAAGAAACTGCAGAATTTTCAAGCTGCAAAGTAGAACTGATGATTGCTTGATTAAGAACATTAAGTTGGATATTCTGACTGCTATTTTAAACAAGTCTCTGCCGGATGAATGCAGAGAATGGGTCCTCTCATTATAGAGCTCACTGCAATCTCCATGTTGACAGGAAGGTGCTGCACATGGGGAGGAGGCAAAATTTTGGTCTGCTTCAGTCTAATTGTACAGTTTATACTGTAGGTTGTAGCTTATATTGTACTGTTGATTACCTGTATTTTTCATGATTGTTGAGCTCTCCTATTAGAGCTGCAAGTGGCTATCTCACCTTTTTGACAGTGAGATTCTTGATGTATATACTTCTTACATTTTGGAAATGAATAAAATTTTTCATTTACCAAAAAAATAGAGTATTATCTCTATATTCTAATACTGGTGAAAGGATCATTGATATGCCCAGTATTATTGCAGAATTTATTGAATATTATGAAAAGCTTTTGGGCTCTACAATTCCTACTACAAATCTTGATCCTGAAGTGATTTCAAATGGTCATGTTCTCTCTTCTATCCAAAGCAATACGCTGAGTCTCCCTGTTTCAAGAGAAGAGATAAAGCAAGCAATCTTCTCAATGTCAGATGAGAAAGCCTCTGGGCGTTATGGTTATAATATTTCCTTCTTCAAAGCAGCTTGGAATGTGATTAGTGAAGATATTTATCTAGTTGTGGAGGAGTTCTTTTGCTCTGGTAAGTTGCTTGGTGCTTTTAATAATACATCAATTACACTTGTGCCTAAGGTTCTTAATCCCAAAACACCTTCTAATTTTCGTCCAATTTCTTGCTGCAATTATGTTTATAAAGTTATTACTAAGATAATTGCTAGCAGAATTCCAAAAGTGATGGGATATCTTATCAGTGATGCTCAAAGTGCATTTGTCAAGGGGAGGATTATTTCAAATAATATCTTACTAGCCCATGAGCTCATCAAGCACTAAGGCAGGAGACATTCTTCACTAATAGCTATTCTCAATATTGACTTTAGGAAAGCTTTTGACACCTTAAACTAGGATTTTATTAAAGCCATGTTAGTGGGATTGGGGTTTCCTAGCAATATGGTTATGTGGATTATGGAGTGCATCACCACCCCCAAATTCTCATTGTCTCTTAATGGATCTCTACATTGATTCTTTCAAGGTGCTAGGGGCTTAAGGCACGATGATCCCCTTTTTCCCCTACCTGTTTGTTCTAGGCATGGAATACTTGTCAAGAAAGCTTAACACTCTTAAGAATGATGGTTTATGCAAATATCACCCAAAGTGTTCCAGTTGAGGATCACAATCACACATTTATTCTTTGCTGATGATTTGTTTTTATTTGGAAAAGCTGACATGAACTCAATAACAAGACTTTATGGCTGCCTCCACGAGTTCAGCCAGGTATCAGGATCTGAAACTAATCCCAATAAATGTTCAGTATATATGAGTGACATTGATAAAAATCTAAAGCTTCAGATATGCTCGTACCTGAATTATTCTGAAGGGATTATGCCAGTGAGATACTTGGGAATGCCTTTAATATCTAAAAGAATACCTTGGTTAGATTGATCCCCTCTAATCAGTAAGATCTCTGAGCAGTTTCAGAACTGGCAAAAGAGGAAGACTCTATCATATGCGGGAAGATTGCAATTGATAAAGTCAGTCATCTTGGGTGTTCATATTTTCTGGACTAACAACTATATACTGCCAAGTAAAGTCCTTCAGAAAATTGATAGATTGTGCTCTGAATTCCTCTGGAATCACAAAATTCCCTTAGTCTCCTGGGCTACAATATGCCAAGACAAAAAACATGGGGGATTGGGAGTTTTTTAGCAAAAATCTGGAACTATACAGCTGTCATTAAGCTCTTGTGGATGATTCATCTCAAAAAAGATCTCCTATGGATAAAGTCGGTGCATGACAACTACTTGTAGCAAACTAGTATTTGTCAGGTTCAAGCTAAGGTGAATGATTCTTGGATGTGGAAACAACTTCTAAAAGCAAGGGACGCGATGAGAGGAAGATTTGGGAATGTCAGTAATGTGCAAAACACTATCAACAATTGTTGCATGGATGGTAAAATTCAAATATCCTCTGTGTACAGGTTATTGTTACACCCTACATTTTAAGTTGATTGGTCTGACACAATTTGTGATGGTTTGCATAATCCTAAGCATTCATTTATCTTATGGTTAGTCACTCAATCAAGATTACTAACACAGGATAGACTATGTCGCATGAGAATTCTTTACACAAATCAATGTGTCTTGTATTCTAATCATCTGGAAACCTGTCATCACCTCTTTTTTGAATGTCAGTACTCTGCAAGTATGTGGAATATGGTGATGGATTGGCTAAAGTTTAATTGGAGATCATGTAATTGAGATTGTATTATAAACTCGTATAGTTTAAGACTGAAAAAGAAGGGTTTCACACAGAATTTGAAACAGATGGCACTTTCAGTCTCAGTATATTTGCTATGGCACAGGAGAGGAATTTGAGGATTTTTCAGAGCAAAAGCTCGGCAGCCTGAGATTTTGCTTCGAGCATTGAGGATTTCCATTTTCTCTAAAATCATGCATGAAAACATTCTGCTTCATATTCGAGAGAGAATTGAGAAATTGTAAACTGTGCTCTCTTAGTTAGTTGAGTTCCAGACATGTTCTGACTTGATTGATGTACTTAAACTTCTCATTTGGTAAATGAATAAATTTTTTTCATTTACAAAAAAAGAGGATTTGATATATTAATATAAAATGAAAGAGCAATATAGAAACCGAATTAAAATTTTCCAAGTACCACCTCAAACCCTAGCCTTTGCAAGCTTATGAACTGAATAGCCAATAGAAATGACATTAAATTAACTGAGATGTACTCATTTTTTAACACAATAAGGTGAATTTTAACGTATTTACTGTTTTATCCCATTGACCATTGTTACAGTGGAGGAAGAAGGGAGAGCAGGCTGTTGAACGCATTAATGCATGCAGGTGATTTTATATAATAACAGAGTAAATAAAATGAAATAATTTATGTATATATTCCTATCAAGTTAGGGTCTACGTAGTAATTTTGCCGTGTCCGGACAAGACTAGACGTTGAAATGATACTCCTAATAAATAATTCAAATTATACCAGATAATAAAACAAAAGCCCAATTAAAGTATTAAAGGCTGCTTTTAGCAAGAAAAGAAAATGAAAAAAATATCTCGTCTAACCATATTAATCTATACTGCTATATATTAAAAACCATGATGGCAACCAAAAATTTAAAAATTGACGTACGTTTTCTTCTTTCCATTGTAATTGAAAGGGTAAATTGATAATCTTATAAGAAAGATTATTGTTTCTTTTCTTTTCTTCTTTCCTCTTCCTTTGTTCTAGCTAGATCATTGTAAACTATTCAATGTCATGGAAATGAGAATGGAGACGGGAGACCACATAACTTCATAGGCCTATTTAGGTTGAAACAAAAGGAGCAATGAAGTTAATACATATATATAAATTTAAAAATCAATTTTGAATAAGATAAGATAAAATATCACATATTAAATGAATAAATATCATAAAAAGATTTTAGAAATATTTATGATACTTTAGTGTATTAAAATGGATGTATTTATAAAAAATTAAAATAATTAAGCTTTTAATGTCAATTGCATGTGCATTTACATGTACAATAATACTAGTATTTAAGAATAAAATATACTTTTTTGTAAAGATGTCCTCCACTATACATATTTCTGCATGAACGTCCAGTAGGTTGGCTTTTTCATTTGAACATGAGTAGGCACTAGTAGAAATCTTTAGAATGTTGACGACAACATCCCTGATGAGAAGTTGCCGTCAGCGTTGTGCACATCCCTCGGCATTGTCAAGCGCCTATTAGCGATTCGAATATCGCTGACGGGAAGTTAACATTGCTCACGGGGGATGTTGAAAACTTTTGGGGGGACTTATCCCCCCAAAAATTTATCTTATCTTCAAGATAAAATCTAACTTTTACCACCCCCGACTTTTACCTCTACCCTAGCTCTGTGCCCATCCCATCCGTCGCCGTCACACGCCTAGCACGCCGCCGTCACCTGCTATCGCACTGCCGAGCCCGTGCATAGTCGCCATCGTCCACTCTCCCAACCGCCATCACCCGCTGTATTGTTAGAAAATTTGTAGTAAAAAGAATGAAAAAAATTTAATTTGTATTTTCTCAATATCAATTACAATTTGGATTTTCAATTACAAAAGAGAGGAGAATTGATCTGAATTCTCCCCTTTATCTAATTTTGGGTTCTTCACGGTGGCGATGGAGTGCCTCACTCGAATGCTCGTGTTAAGTTTGCTCTCCGTTGACGATCCGAACGTCTTGATTCACTGGAACAATATCTCCTCCTCACGATTTGACGTTGTAGAGAACTTGCAAAGCAAGTTTGAAACTCTGAACGAGTTGATAACTCAGAGCGAGTTTAAACTATTAAAAAAATTAATTTAACCGAAATCGGTTTGTAAGCCAATGATGAAGAAAGCTCCTATTGTCGATCTCCAAAGCTCTAGCAATTCCCCTAAAAAGCCAGCCGAAGATCTCCTCCTCGCTGCCAAGTCCCCTGGCTAAAAGAAGATAAATCCGAGAGCTAAAACCAAAGCCCGAACTCAATTGAGTTTCCTACTATTTATAGGGGATTAATGGATGTAACCACCCCCTTAATTAGCTCCTAAGTGGGGCTGAATAAGGTGTAACTGCCCCCTTAAACAGCTCCCCAAATAGTGGGAAAAACGGTTTTGAAACCGTTCAGTTCATGCTTTGAACAAGTCAAACGCCCAAGTTAACGTTCAGGATCCCAACTCCGCGTTTTAGACTAGAGACGCAGAGTTGGGAACCCGCTGGATGTTGAAAAATGCGAGGGCCGCTCGCGTTTTGTTTGCTGAGGGTTGGAAATGCGGGGGTCGCTTGCGTTTCAAGAGCTGAAACGCGAAGGTGAATTCCGCGTTTAGAAGGGGCTAGTGACTTATAACCTCTTTCGTAGAGCGTTGTAAAGACCATTGTTGAGTGATCATCACCTTGGCTGTTTAAAAATGTGAGAGTCATTAGATTGTAACTCCCGATGTTGATTGTGAGGGTTGTTAATTAGAGCTTTCATCAGTTATTTGTGAAGGTCGTCATATTATAACCTTCATCGATCTACGTGAAAGTCTTTAAATTATAGCCTTCTGGAAGCCGTCGAATTGTAGCTTTCATCATCGGTGTTTGATGAGGATTGACTATCTGTTATAATTTTTAGACAGCCTACACCCGCCATCTAGTCGTCGTCGTCCTCGATCTTCTCAATGTATTATCTTTTGTTAATTTCTAATTTTTTGTAACAATTTTATGGAGTCTGGTTTGCTCATATTTAAAAGTTTGAAATATAAAAAAAAACTAATCTAACCCTAATTAGAATGATCCATCAAAATTGATCCTCATCATAACCCAATAGCATTATATTAAGCATATAACCCTAATTAAGCTTACTTTAAGTTTGGTAACCCTAACTTTAACTTTAGTTCTCATCAAATCTAACCAATTAAACTTATCTACCCAAGTGTATAACCCATATTCAACTAACTTTAGCCCAAAATTTAGCTTTTTTCTATCTCTAATTAACTAATTTAACTTTAATAACTTTAATCCTAACTTTAATAACTCAATTAAATTAATCTACCAAATACGATCTTAATAGTAACCCTAATCACATTGCCCTATGCATAGAACCCTAATCAAACTAACTTTATCATTTTTCTTACCCTAATCCCTTATATAATAGTACTAATTAAACTTTAGTTACCCTATTCTTAATTTAATAACCCTAATTGAATAAATCTAATCAATTAGTACTCCTAATTATTACCTTAAATTCATTACCCAAGTCAATGACCCCCCAAATTTAACTAACTTTTACTCAAACTTGATCTTAATCCTAAATCTAATTAATTAATTTAAATATATATATATATAACTCTAATCCTAACTCTGTGAACTAACTACCAAAAATAATCCTAATATTAAACCTAATTATATTACCCTAAGTCTAGAACCCTAATTAAACTAACTTTAAACTTAATATGATCAAGTAACTTTATGTACCATTATTCTTTTAAATGTAAAAACTCTTGATAACTTAATTTAGCCACAATATTTATAATTCTAACCCAAAAAAATCACCCTAAGTGTAGAATCCTAAATAAACTAACGTTAACTATTAATCCTAATTTTAATTAAACTAATTTTACTTTAAATCAACTTTAGTCATTAGTCCTAACTAACGATATTAAATATTTCTATAAGGATATTCAGTAAAAATAAACCTAATGTTAATAATGTTATATGTCTCCGGTCTATCATCCTATCTAAACTAACTTTAGTTGTATTCTTATTTTAATCCAATTCAAGGTAAACATCAGCTTGACATCTAATTAAACTAATATAACCATCCTTAAATAACACTAATATAATCATGATTATAGTACCATAAGTCTAAGACTCTAATTAAACTAATTTTAACACCTACTATAAATCTACTCTATCCTAATCAAACTAATTAAATAGAGATTGTTATGATAAGTCACTCTGTTGTTATTGATGCATTCAATTTAGTTAGATATATGACATTATATTGCGTTATATATCATGTTTATATGAATCGAAGTCGTTACCCTTAGTTTCTCGTCTAATAATGTTGGATGTCAATCTCTTCTATCATAAACACACGCAATTCTAGTTGGATGTGAAATTACTTTTTATATCTAAAGAGAATAACGTGATTTATGTTCCAAGCATGATCTACACACAATAATTATTAGATCTGTTCGGGGAGGATTCCCTTCTCGTACAGGTTAAGAATAAAGTAGTGTATCATCTATCTCGTGCAAGAGGATTGCACTCAGTAGGCGATGCAGCTTGTTACATCAGTGATGAATCTTTTGGATGGTCAGATTGCCGAGGAGTTATGGGAGGATATTCAGGAAGAGGTTATACGAGTGATCTACCCTCCTGCTATTTTTGCGATGCTTTCCATGCAAATAATAAAATCTTGTAGACGTCGAATTCCTACTCGGCTGTAAACACAGATTATGAACTTTTTGGCCTCCAAAAGGCATTTACTGGTAGCGGAGAGAGTAGTAAATAGGTGTACTTATTTATATACGTAAAACATGATTATACACACACAACATTAAATGTGTGATTCTAAATTTAAATTAGTTTGTTGTTAGAATGAAGATGATGTCATTGGGAGCACGAGTCATGGGGATGGAGACGCCAGCAGCAACGCAGACGATGACATGCATGAGACAGATGACCTGGCTTAGTGAGTTATTATTATTATTATTATTGTATCTTGGACATATTTATATGGGAGATTATGATATGTTTATATGTTTTATATCCTAAACACTTGTTTGTTGGAACTGTGAGATATATGTGGGTACGAATGTGGATCATTTATGGATTTTAGCTTGTTTATGTGGGTGTGTATGTGCGTATGATATATGTAGATATAGATCTTTTTATGAGATATATGAGAGATTATCATATTATTTGTGTGGTTTGTTAAATGTTTGTAAAATTTGGATTGTGGAAATTTTAAATGTGGTGTATGGATGTATGCGAAATATTAGTTATGGAATGTGTAGTTTTGAAAATTTATGAAATTCGAATGTATGCGAGATGTTTGTGGAGATTTTTGTGAAATTTGGATTGTGGAAATTTCAAATGTAGTTATGAAATGTGGAGGGAATGTAGTTTGTGTAGATTTTTGTGTGCTTTATATGTATAGGAAATTTTGAATGTAATCAACAATTTTTTTATGATTACAGACATCCCTGACGGGCAAACCGTAAGGGATACACAACCCTGAGGCATGCTCATCAGCGATGTACATAACAAACCTGAAGCAATAGACATCACTAACAGCTATCCTGTCAGGGATGTTATGTACAACCTTGATGTGGCCTCGTCAGGATTACACATCCATGATGGCGTGCCCGTCAAGGATGTGAAAACATCAGTGACGACTATGCCGTCAACAATGTGTGAAATACCCTAATGACAAACACCATCAAGTAAGACACCGTCAGTAATGTACACTACTGATGGTCGCTCATCAAGGATGTTTCTTCTCTGACTAGACTTTTATTAACGGGGTACCTTGATGGCTGCTCGTCAAGGATACACATCCCTGATGGGATATGTGACATCCTTAACGGGAAAGCTTGTCAAGAATGCCACGTTTTCTACTAGTGAATGTTACTGAACAAAAGGGAATTTTCATATGTCTATGGAAATTAATAGATTGAAAGCTCAATTAAACAATGATAAAATATTTACAGTATACTTTTGGATTTATCTCAATTTTCTTTCATTATTCTATTTATCAAGATAAAGAACGAAGGTGGATTGAAAGAAGAGTCATGTATCCTAACACCAAGATTATCTAAAACAGAAAAATGGTAATTTCAGGTTAGGACTTGCGGAAGGTATTTCGATATAGGTCTCACTAAGATACGCTTTAAAAAGGTTAGAGATGAGTAAAAATTTTGAAATTAATAAGTTTTTATATAAGACCCTAAGATTTGTTTAATAGGATTTAATTGTTAAAAATAGAGTTTTTGTGAGAAAAAAAGGATATATTAGTAGAAAGGAACTTATTTTATTCATTGTATTGAAAGGTTTAAATACAAGAGTAAGATAAGATGTTTTAGTATCCTAGGCTATGTGGGACTAAAGAAAGGGATGCAATATGCCTAATAACTATATTTCGCACCCCCAGTCAAACTCATGGTTGGTAGAAAACCAAGAGTTTGGATCAAACAGGTAAAATTTGCATAGATGGTTATTAATATGGCTTAGCAAGAGGTGGTTGAATTGGAGCACATCAGTGGCTAGAATTGCAAGATGCAAGATCATGTTATTGCAGTGGTGATCAACAGTCATGCATCGTGATTGTGAGAGCACGGACCTGCAATCGCGGGAGAAGGCACGATGACTGGATATTGCAAGCGGCGATGTATGATGTTGCAGTAGTGATCGGTGGTCACGCACGGTGGCCGTGAGAGGAGGCATGGTGATAGGATCTTGCAAGTATCGGTGATTAGAAAATGCTTGGCTAGAGGCTGACCAAGGAGGGAGAAATATCACTAAGGCAATTTCGTCGAACACCTTATGTGCATGCGATGAAGCGGATGAACAACAAAATTATGCCAAGTAGGTCTTGGGAGATCTAATTGATTAGACTAAATGATTAGCTGATGATCTATGAAGATCTAATTTGTAGCCTAATAATTAATATAAAATCTATGAAGGTCTAGTTGGTAAGCCAAATAATTGGCGCAAGATCTATGAAGATCTAGTTGGTAAGCTGAATACTTAGCGTAAGATCTATGAAGATCTAGTTGATTAGCCAAATTATTGGCGTAAGATCTGTGAAGATCTAGGTTGAATTCAGTATCGAGGCCGCTGAGGGGAATCGCAGAGTTTTTAGCAAAACCCCCTCGGTGGCTCAATATAGAGGAAGAAGAAGGAGCTCTCTCTGGAATCAAAAGAATACCTTTGATACCATGTTAGGAATAGAGCTTTTGGAAAAAAAAGGCTATATTAACAGAAAGAGACTTATTTTATTCATTAAATTGAAAGGCTTAAATACAAGAGCAAGAGAAGAGGTTTTAGTATCATAGGCGATGTTGAACTAAAGAAAGGAATGCAATAAGCCCAATAACTATATTTAACATTAATAGGATATTAAATTTTTGGCGGTCTCTTCTTGGAGCACGTTAGTAGGCAATTTTTCCCTTCTAACTTGCACCCCGCCTTGTAAAAAATGGTGAGAAAAAGGGGGAAAATAGAAAGAAAATTCTGAAAATTGGAGTAAAAGGTTCCAATTCTAGCTCGATTCCTCCTGAAGATCACTCTGATGCTAAAGATGATGGAGTTGTCTTGGATCTTATGGGTTCTACTGGACCCAAATGAGAGAAGATGAAGGTGTCAATGATGGAAATACTAAGATCTAACAAATTCTTGGTGGATTCTCCTCAATCTCAGAGATCTCTTGAGTTATTTGGAGTTTGTTCACGCCACCTCTGCAAGTCTCTGAACTCTGGAATTGGTGATTGTAGTTCATCAAAAATTTCTTAGGCGGACGATCTTGAATTGGAGAATGAATCAACAAACTATCATCAAAGAATCTTTCTGATTTTTCTAATAAGAGTCTTGATTCTGTTTCTTCAATTATGTCGGATGCTGGTACGATTCTGGAATCTGGTACTGTTCCATTGATTCCGATGGAAAAATTTTCAAATATGGTAAAATTTGCTGAGAATTTAGTTAATGATAACTCAAATGCTGAAATTTTTTATAGTAATAAGCTTGATTTTCCTCTTCTTGCTTCTTCAAAAGATGTGATTCTTCCAGATCTTGTTATGAACATGAAAAAAACTGGGTGAGTTTTTTCACTGATAACATGAAATAGATTTAGTTTGAATTATGTAAAACCTAATCTAGTTGATTCAGTAATATTTGATAAGGATGAATGGAATGAAGGAATCACTATTTGGAAATCTTCTCTTATTGGACAAGTGTTGGGATTAAATGCAAAATTCAAGGAGATGGAATCTTATGTTCTGAAAGTTTGGGGGAGTCTGGCAATTCCTAAAGTGTGTCTTCTCAAACCTGGTCTTATTCTGTTCAAATTTAAAATAATGGATGATATGAGGAGCATTTTGGAAAATGGGGCTTGGTTTTTTGGTTCCAGGCCTATTCTTTTGAAGCCTTGGACTATAGATGAAGATTTAGAAAAGAGGGATGAGTGTGTGTATCCTGTGTGGATTCAAATACCAGGTTTGAAGCTTAATTTGTGGAATGCCAAGAGCATTAGTAAAATTACCAGTATTATAGGTAAGCCTATAGCTACTGATAAGCTAACGACTACTAGACAAAGGCTTGCATATGCAAGGGTGCTGGTTGAAGTTAACATGCCCTCTTCACTTCCTGATGAAATTTGCATACAGGGACCAAATGGCAAGAAGTTTCTTCAAAAGGTGTATTACGAATTAAAACCTAGATGGTGTGATACATGTAAAATGGTTGGTCATAAAACAAAATTTTGCAGGAGGAAGGCTGGAATACAGAGATGGATCCCTAAAAAATCTATGAAGCCTGTTAATATAGGAGCATGTGACATATTTCAGAATGCTAATACTTCTTCTGTGCATGTTATGCACATTCAGGAGGATGAGGATCAGTCTAAGAAGAATGAAACTATAACACATAATGACATGATTCAGAGTTCTGTTCTTCTTGTGCATGTTGTACATGTTCAGGAGGGGGGACATTACCAGAAGGAAATGAGGGATTGAGACAAGGAAATTTTGTGCATCAGCCTAGTTTATCTATTCTGGATACAAATAAAAACTTTTCAGATTTCCATTCTTTACCAAAAGACAAGGGAATATTGCAGGTGGGGGAAAACATTAGTAATTACAGAGAAAAAGAAAATATTAGCCCAGTACACATGATGCAAGCTCAGCAAACTCATGCATGGTGATTCCTGGGTATATGTTCAAGGGAGTAAAAATAGGAAAACTAACTCAGGCAATTCATATGAGAGAAATAGCACAAGTGATCCCTCTATAGTTGATAGAGGGGGTTTATTTCAATGAATTTGACATTTTGGAATGTGAGAGGATTGAATAAATCCTCCAAGCAACATTTGGTAAGGAATCATTTAATGCAATATCAACTATTCTTTTTAGCTCTCCTGGAAACCAAAATAAAGGAATCTTCTCTTCCTATTAATGCCATGAAAATAGCTAGCAACTGGGAACAGATGTCAAATGTTAGATTTCATGAGAAAACCAGAATTCTTATCATGTGGGATCCTTGTATCTTTGATATTCAGACTATTAATAAATCAGATCAGCATGTTACTTGTTCAGTTAAGTCTTTAGATGGAAGGATGGACTGTGTTATCTCTGCCATCTATGGTTTCAACCAAATGGAAGCTAGGGAAGAGTTGTGGTCTGATCTTAAAAGCATTTTTTAGAATATTGGAAATACACTATGGTTCCTATGTGGGGATTTTAATGCTATGATAAGCAATGAAGAAAAATTGGGAGGTACAATTCTTACAGAGTCAAACACAATTGGGAATGGATGTCAAATGTTAGATTTCCTGAGAAAACCAGAATTCTTATCATGTGGGATCCTTGTGTCTTTGATATTCAGGCTATTAATAAATCAGATCAGCATGTTACTTGTTCAGTTAAGTCTTTAGATGGAAGGATGGACTGTGTTATCTCTGCCATTTATGGTTTCAACCAAATGGAAGCTAGGAAAGAGTTGTGGTCTGATCTTAAAAGCATTTTTCATAATATTGGAAATAGACCATGGCTCCTATGTGGGGATTTTAATGCCATGATAAGCAATGAAGAGAAATTGGGAGGTACAATTCTTACAGATGCAGACACTACAGATTTTAGAAATTGCATTGAAGATTGTTCTCTAAATCACTTGAAAACACAAGGGTATTTTTTCACCTGGAATAACAAGAAAGATGCAAGCACTAGGGTCTGGAGTAGACTTGATAGAGCACTGGTAAATGATGCATGGATAAATATGTTCAACTCCAGCCATGTGGAGTTTTGATTCCAAGCTTCTCAGACCATTCACCAGCAATAGTATCTGTGTATGATGATCAGATACAAGGGAAAAAACCTTTCAAATTCTTTAAAATGTGGACCAAACATGACAGCTTTCTCCCCACATTATTAAAAATTTAGGAATAAAAAATCTAAGGTTTCACAATGTTTTCAGTCTATACAAAACTTAAATAGTTGAGGGGTGAATTGAAGGATCTTAACAAGAAGCATTTCAATAATATTAGTGAGCAAGTACAAAGAGCTAAAATTTCTTTAGAAGATGCACAGAGAGCTCTTCAATTAAATCCTCTAAATCCTGCACTTATTAGCCATGAGAAAGAGTGCTTCTCTATCTACAACAACTTCTTTATCTTCAACAAGCTTCTAGACTGTAAACTATATTTATATAAACAAAAAGCTAGAATATCTTAGAGTGTGCATGGGGATAGATGTACCAGTTAATTTTATGCAATTGCTAAAGCAAATAGGCATAATAATAGAGTCGTGGTTCTCTACAATAATGAAGGGAAGAGGATTACTGATGGTGATGAATTTGTTATGGAGCTTGTGTCCTTTTACAAAAACCTGATGGTCAAGGTAGTTTATTCTTCCCCACCTGACACAAACATAATAAAATCAGGTTCCTGTTTAAATGACTCTCAAATTAGAGAGCTCTATATTCTAGTGACTAAGCATGAAATTAGGGCTACAGTTTTCTCCATGGATGATGATAAAGCACCAGGGCCTGATGGCTATAGTGCTTCTTTTTTCAAAGGCGCGTGACCTATAATTGGAGATGAGGTCACTTTGGCCATAGAGGACTTCTTCAAGACTAGAAAGCTATTGAGGATTGCTAACTCCACTTCATTTACCCTTATACCAAAGGTACAATGCCTAAAAAGCCCTCAGATTTTAGGCCTATTTCTTGCTGCAATGTTATATACAAATTTATATCAAAGATCCTTGCAAATAGAATAAAACTTGTAATGAGATCTCTTGTGAGTGAGGCTCAGAGTGCTTTCGTCAAAGGGAGTCAGATCTCAAGCAACATTATGCTAGCACATGAATTGGTTAAAAGCTATAGCAGAAAACACATCTCCCCAAGGATTATGATGAATATTGACAATAGGAAAGCCTATGACACAATCAGTTAGAATTTCATGAAAGATATGTTTGTGGGACTGGGTTTCCCTGATGTTTTTATATATTGGACTATGGTATGCATTACCTCTCCTAAATACTCAATATCTCTAAATGGTGCATTACATGGGTACTTCAAATGTGAGTGTGGTTTGAGACAGGGTGACCCGCTATTTCCATATCTTTTCATTTTGGGCATGAAGTATCTCTCAAGGAGTATGACCTCTTTAAAAAATGATAGGTCTTTTAAATTTCATCCAAAATGCAAAAATCTTCAAATTACTCATCTTATATTTACGGATGATTTGCTGTTATTTGCTAAAGAAGATCTTTATTCTGTGCACAAGATGTATCAATGTGTCAGACTATTTAGTGAAGTTTCAGGTCTTGAAGCAAATCCAGATAAATGCTCCATCTTCTATGGAGGTGTAGAAGATCTAGTTAAAGTAGTCATAACTGGTTTCCTTGGTTTCTCTGAGGGAGGTATGCCAATTAAATATATTGGTGTTCCTCTCATTACTAAAAGGCTCTCCTACATAGATTGCAATCCTTTGATTATTAAAATCCCAGGGCAATTACGTAACTGGACAAAGCATAGGAAATTATCATATGCTAGAAGATTACAAGTAATCAAAAGTGTAATTATTGGTGTGCTAATCTACTGGACATCAAACTACATACTGTCTGTTAAGGTGTTGCACAAAATAGATGAGATGTGTAGGAATTTTCTGTAGGGTAAAACAGAAAACTCTTCTAGAATTCCTCTTGTAACTTGGGAGAAGGTGTGCTTAGGGATTAAACTAGGAACAATGTGGTTTGGGAAATTTTTCATCTCAAAACTGGAATTTTGCATCTGCTTTAAGGAGTATCTGGTTTATATATGCTAATAAAGAATCTTTGTGGATTAAATGGATCCATGTGAATTATCTCAAGCATAGAGACATTTGGCTAGTAAAATCTAAACCATGTGATTCTTGGATGTGGAAACAGTTGATCAAAACAAGGGATAAGGCTTTGGCAAAATTTGGTGGAGTTAAAAGTTTAAAGAATGTGATCAGGTCTTGCTTTTCTAACTCAAAGTTAAAGCTCTCAGTTTTGTATAGAGCTCTCTCACCTGTTACCAATAGTGTGGCATGGCATAATATTGTTTAGGGGAGCCTAAATGTCCCGAAACACTCTTTTATCAGTTGGTTGGCTATCCAGAACAGGCTGCAAACATAGGATAGACTGCTGAAGAGAGGTATCATCAATGCAAACTTATGTTTTTTTTTTGGTAAATGAAAAACTTTTATTCATTTGCCAAAAATATGGAAGTTATGTACATCACTATCTCAACAAAGAGAAAAACCAAACTTTGAAGCTATACAAAACTTACAAAGATACTAACCACTCTTCCTGTTCAGTCGTGATGTTGCTGTTCAGACATATGGTGAAGATATCAGTTTTGATGATCTTTACCAACTGATCAGGATTTCTACACTTCTGCTGAAAACACCTTCTGTTCCTTTCCTCCCAAATTCTGTACACAACAGCCGCAAGCACTAATCTCTTAACTCTTGTCTTGAATCCTTTCCCTCTCTGTCTTGTGATATACCAATTCATTAGTAAGTTCCAATAACATGTTTGCCAATCAATTCTAAGTCAGTTAATGATGCCTAGCCACACATCCCTGGAAAAATTACATTCAAAGAATAAATGGTCTCTGTTCTCAGAACCCGCACACAGGTGACACTGATTTGAGTTGATGATCCCCCTTCTCAATAATTTGTCTTGAGTTTGTAACATGTTCATCACCGCAAGCCACAATGCAAACTTATGTTGTTTATGCTCTGGTGCTAGCATGGAATCGAGGGATCATTTATTTTTCGAATGTACCTTTTCGAATTCCCGGTATGTTTGGAACTGTGTTATGGAATGACTGGAGTTCAAATGGAAGTCGTGTAGCTGGAATGAGCCGATCGCTTGGTTCACAAGATCGAGAGGCAAAGGGTATCAGGTGAAGCTCAGAAGATTAGCATTGACAGCCACTGTCTACTTCATTTGGTGAGAGAGGAATGCTAGGCTCTTCACTCGGCAAACTAGCAACAAATTTGAAATTTCAACCATTTTGCTTAATAGTCCCCTATTTCCGGTTAGGGTCTGATTGTTTCTGTTGGTTGGTGTTCTGTATATATAACTGAGATCTCAGTTGCCTTGTGCTGAGTATCTTGATGTGTAAATAACTTCATAATTGGTGATGAAATAAAGTTTTTCATTGACCAAAAAAAATCCTCAAATTTGTTATCTTTATCTAGATCCTAAAATTTTAAGTTGTTTCAAAATAGAAATTGTTTTATTTGAATTTAGATCCTTAAATCAATTAAATAATGTTTTTAGTTGTCAACTTGAGAAAATTAAAAAGCAAAGAGATGCGAGAAAAAAGTGAGCACTTAGGTACGTTTTTTATCTCTATCGTATTAGGCATGCATATTCTCTAATTTTTTTAACATACGGATCCTTAAAAATAAATTTGGAAAAAAGAAGAAATTTTCAAATCAATCCTATAAAAATAAATTTGGAAGAAAAGGGAAAATTTTAAATTCTCCCTATTTGCATTTTTTTTGTACACATACATTGCACGTAGAAAATAAAGA
Source organism: Asparagus officinalis (assembly GCF_001876935.1). Taxonomy (NCBI): domain Eukaryota; kingdom Viridiplantae; phylum Streptophyta; class Magnoliopsida; order Asparagales; family Asparagaceae; genus Asparagus; species Asparagus officinalis. The sequence continues at coordinate 4,959,452 of NC_033795.1, read as the reverse complement.
ATTAGGAAACCAGACATTTCTTCCGCCAAGTTGATGATTGTGTAACTGATCTTTATATAGTCTATAATGATTTATCATTTTATTTACACTGACGTTTTAATTTTTTTTTTTTTTTGGTAAATGAAAATCTTTATTCATCAACCAATATATGAAATTATGTACACCTCAAAAAAAACTCAGTAATATAGTTACTGAGAACACAAACACAACCCGGATACAACCCTCAACTTATGCTGACAAATCCGCTTAGGGGGGACTGTTAAACATGATAGTGGAAACTTCAAATTTTATGACCTTGATCAGGTGATCCTCATTGCTAATCCTCTGGGTAAACAGTCTCGCATTCCTCTCCCTCCATATACAGTATATTGTAGCTGTCAACACCAATCTTTTGAACTTGATCTGTATAGCTTTTCCTCTCAAACTTGAATACCAGCCCCAAATATGATTCCAGTTGCAGGATTTCCATTTGAAGTTCATCCAATCCATGATTGAGTTCCATATGTAAGAGGAATATGTACATTCAAAGAACAAATGATCTCTAGTCTCAATGTTTGAACCTGTGCACAGACAACACTGATTAGTGTTGATAATTCCTCTCTTCAATAGTCTATCTTGAGTAAGAAGTCTGTTTTGTATCGCCAACCAGCTAATGAAGGAATGTTTGGGTATATTTAAACCTCCCCATACTGTTTTGTGCACAGACAACACTGACGTTTTAATTGTTTATACTTACTTTCTGCAGTTGATTTGTAATGGTTATGCTCAATGAAGGAATATGAGTCAATTTTTCTGGAGCACGTTATGATTTTCTACAAAATTTTCTCCATAAAATTTTCTTTTTTTCTTTTTTTCAAAATAAAAACCACCATCCTTCCAAGAATCTGGTACATGGTCTGGTCAAGGGAATTTGAATCACATGAAGACAGAGAGCTCAGAAAGGGGATTCAAGATCAAATGAAAGGCGGTTCACTGTTTGTCTCGTGATGAGGAAGAGAGAGCGACAAAGAGAGCAAAAAAAGGTGTAGAAATAAAGAGAAAAGAGAGTACGTATAGCAAGCCTCAACAAAGGATGAAGCCATAAAGGCGTGCATGTACCACTTTTGTGGGAAAAAGACTGCACGTAACAGTGCAAGAAACATAAGCAAACGCTTGGAAGCGAAAGCCACCAGCTATGTTACATAACTTCAATATCATGTATATAATTTGGTAAATAACTATAGAGTAACACTAAATATAAATTTCTACAACTTAAATCAATATAGCTATTTTTAGATCAATGAACAATTTTATTCATTTACCAAATGTGATCGTTATACACATCGTATTGCTCAAGCACGAATACATCCCTAAGTTACAAATTACATCTCCAAAAAACAGTGAAAATTACGATCCTATTTATTAGTTTTGCACCCGTTTTTTAGAAATTATACAAATATTATAAGATAGGTATACTTATACTACTTTCATATTTTCTCTAAAAAAGTTATAATGATTTAATCAATATAGCTATAATTATTTTATAATATTTTTATAATTTCTAATATGTGCCTAGCATATATAACTTATACTTTTATCCTACTAATTGCATTTACTTTCTTTCTTGCTCAAAAAAATTATGACTGTTTAATAAATAAAAAAATTATGATAAAAAATTGATTTAACTGCTTTGTATCTACAATGAAGTCATTAGCTGGAGATCATAATTAAATGGGTTTTTATCCTGAAAACCACCATAAACATAGGATCATTATATAAGAACCACTTTTATTTTTAATTTATATATAAACCATGTTTAATGTGGGTTTTTTGTTCCAATCAACCATCTCCTTGTCAAATTTTCACTATCAATACCACAAATAAGCTTTAAAAAATGCATGTTTAAGATATGTGACTTATATCGATACGTGAGTTGTATCCGAGCTGACTACACCTAAACATTAACAAAGCTCGGATACGTGAGTTGTATCCGAGCTGACTACACCTGAAATATGAGTTAACGTTTTTCAAAGATATTTTAAGATTTTCATGACTGTTGGACACCTTGCTTTTGTACAATACATTTTATCATAAATAACTTAAGGAAACTAGACAAAGCAATGTAGGTTATGTCATCAAAGGTGGGGTCTCAGTGTCAAAGAAAGGCGATCAGATGTGGGTGCATTACTTATTACTTTCATGATTTCCACAAAAGTAATATAGATAATAATGGTTAAAATAAAGTTGAGACATAAGAGAGAGAAAGGTTTCATTTTATTTTTTTTACTTTATTTTGGGGTACGTAGCAGAGGGTAGTGGGACTGATGCAGAGAACTGAAGCTATACTGAACTTGACTGAAAGAGTAAGTTCAGAGTTAGCCGCTCGTGTGAAGAATCATCCATTACAGAAAAATCTCAGAGTAGTTGGGGACCAGTGAACACTACTTGCCTCTGGTTCTTGTCAGTGCAGTTAAATATTTTTAAAAAAATCCACTTAAATTGGGAGCTTAAGAAACCCTAAGCCCCAAAGTTTGCTAGGGTTTTCTTGAAATTCAGCGCTATACAGATATGATTGGAAAAAGAAATTTAATTTGAAAATGAATAAATAAGTTGCCACAAATATTTCTAGGGAAAATGATGAAGGATTTTGGGAAAAAAATTAAATGAAAGGAAAAACATTTTTAACAGTGAGATAGAAGAGAGAAGATAAGAGTGCGTATGGATCTTACTACATATAGCGGAAAGGTTTTGATATTATGTGAATAAAAATTGATTTGAAGTCTGTTTTTTGATGAATAAACAGTTGTCGGTTATGTGGACTAAGCTCTTTATCTAAGTAGGATTGTTAATCATAAGGAAAAAAAATAAAAAAGAGAACGAAAACAACGAGTTCAAAGCTCACTGAAGAGAAACCAATACTAGAAAGTCAAAGAAATCACAACTATAAACATATTAAAATTCGTAAGAGGTAGAGAGGGGGATCAATCGAGATATATCAGAGGATTATGTTTCTCACCCCCCCCCCCCCCCCCCCCCCCCCCCCCCCCGCGCGCCCGCCCGCCAAAGAGCAGAAGCTAATGTAGGCGTCGATTTTCTTTCAGTTTGTATATATTCTCCCTGTTTTCTTTGATAAGAGAGTACAGTATGTTTATAGGTTGTGTTTCTGTTTGAGGTGTTTTTGAGAGGCCACGGTTTTGTATTCAGTTTTGTTCGGACTTCATTGATTACTGGTAAATAAGATCCATAGCTTACTCCCAAAAAAATACAAAACAAAACATAAAAAAAAAAGAATAAAAAAATAAAAAGAATAAAACACGGGAGATTATGTGATTCCAGCAATAATTATCGATCGGGAAAAAAGTACAGAATAATGGCTAATTGATGTATGAAGCTAGAACTAAATCATGCTGTAGATTTTGAAGGAAAGAGAGCTCCAAAAGACCAGGTCGCAAATTTATTCATCAGAGAAAAGGATAGTACTCCTGCGCAATAACTCGAAAAGAAAAATGGGCAAAATCCAATATAGCGTAAGTAGATTAAAATTTTAAAATGCAAATAGATAAAGATTTAGGACACTCTAATCCCATAGTTTTGAAAGAACTGTTTCTTGAACTCAATCCGTTAAAGGAAAAGCAAAGTGTTTGAAATAAAACTCAAGAAAGAAAGAAATAATTAGAAACCAAAATTAGCTCTAAAAATTAAGCTACTCGTCTTATATTTCACTTAAGTAAAGGAATGTCCTGAGTAACTGCTGCACCTCCACATTTCCATCCAAAATCAAATTAAGTCCAAAATGTGTCCATGCAATTTAACTAATTTTTACTTCTCATAGAAAAAAAATTAAGAGGAATTTTCTGGCAAGAAGAACATATCATATATATACTTCAAATTGTGAGACAACTTTAATTGTACAAGAAAAAGGGAGGCAAATCTCCCTCTGAGCTAGCTAGCCATGGAAAATCAATTATTGCTATAGTATCATCATCAAAATATTTCAAACTTTTTAAAGAACTATATAAATATTAATATAGTGATGATCAACTTCTCCAACCATGTGAATCATGCAGTTTCAAGGTTAGTGCACTATTAACCCCATCCGATAAAACTAGCAACAGACCATATAAAAAATTCAAAGATCTCACCCTAAATCCCTTCCATCGTCGTCGATCAATTGAGAAACTAACCCTCAACGAAAATAACAACAACAAATAATCGTCATGACAGTACCTCTCTTTTATTATCAGTTAAAAATTCCAAAAAAAGAAAAAAAAAACCGCCCAAAAGGAAAAAAAAATTCTTCTGTCTTCCTACGGTTTGTTGAATGCACTCGCGTGGCGCGCGTCATGCCCTACCAGTCGAGCCGGCAGCCGAAGGCAGCGGAAGAGGTAGGCCGTGCACCGGAGCCAGAGGCAGAGCGCGGAGCCAGAGCCGGAGGCGGCGGGAGCCAGGGATTGTTGTTGGACGGATAATATTCTCTTGTCGTTCTTCTTCTCGTAGGGTATCCCTCTGCTGTGGCCTGGCTCTCCTGACCTCCCTGAGGTAGATTCGACGGCGCGGGGCGGCGAAGGCGCTCTCCGCACGGGCGCCGCCGCCGCGGACTCCCTCGCTCAGGCCCGGGCGTCGCGCCAGGCGGCCGCACCTGAGGCCCCTCGGCGCGACCCCAGGCCTCCGGCGGAAGTCCGCGAGGGCAAGGGGCAGGGGGCGGGGAGGCGGCTGAGGGGACCGCAAGAGGGGCAGCTCGGGGGAGTGGACCTTGGTCTTGCCTGAAGCTGGTCGAGGTCATCTTCCAGGAACTCTTCGATGAGGTGGGGTCGCGCTGGCAGCGGCAGAGGGTGAAGGAGGGGCTTAGTGATTAGCGGGAGGTACTGAGGAGGAAGGTGTTCCAGTCTCGCGCTTACGGGACTACGTAGCGGCTCGGGGGGCTGCCACGCTGGTGGGGGGTGGGAGGCGTTGGCTGGGGATTGCTGTCTGCTTGCTCGGGTCGGGTGGAGCCTGGGGGCTGGGGCTGCTGTGCTAGCTCCCATGGGTTGCGGAGCGTGGGGGGGGGGGGGGGGGGGGGGGGGGGAGAAGAGAGGGGGGGGGGAGGGAGCTTATAACAGCAGAGGCCGCTAAGCTAGGGTTTAGCGGGTCTTTCATGGGATGGACTGGGGGTGGATTTTTATGATATGAAGGGGGGGGGGGAATGGAACGTTAAAGAGAAAAAGGTGGGCAGGGAGGAGAAAGAGAGGCATAGGTATGGCGCCAGGGGGGGGGAGTAGGAGGGGGAGAGCGAATAGGGAGGTTAAGGAGGAGAGGAATATATGAGAGAGAGACGATGAGGGGGGGGGAGCGGTGGTGGGGGGAGCGGGGGGGGGAGGCGAACTGGGGAAGGGATTCTGCACAGTGGTGTGGACCCCTGGGGAGAAGGAGACGTGGGGAAGGCTGGCTTTGAGTGAGGTTTCTGAAGGTCATACAAAGATATTCTTCGGCCCAATTTGGGGGGGTTCCCGGAGAATATGACGCGCTCTGTGGCCCGTGTATAGATTATAAGGGCGTCTTTCGCAAAAATCTCACGAAACTGGGTTGGGATTCATCCTGATCAGATTTTATTCTAAACTTTTATAAGCCAACCTTCTCTCGATACGCATAACACGGGACTACTGCCAAGCCTGATCTCATTTTAAGGAGTTGCCAAACAATGCCCTAAAATAACTAATATAAATTTGGCTAAATGCCCATATTGGTATTTTAGTTCAACCTCATTTGCCAAGAAGATATTTTAAATAAAAAAATCGGCGTTAAGGCATTTTAATTGATTAAAATTACCAATTAGGTCCTTTTTCTCGTCGGCGACCACTTTTCCGACGAGAACTCGTCACGCGCGTGACACGTGATGACTTAATCTGTATAAATACCCATATTGGTATTTTAATTCAACTCAATTTGCCAAGAAGGTATTTTAAATAAAAAATCGGCGTTAAGACATTTTAATTGATTAAAATTACCAATTAGGTTTTTTTGCTTGTCGGCGACCACTTTTCCGGCAAGAACTGGTCACGTGCATTTTAATTCAACCGGTTTTCTGACGTGGTAGTGGCAGGAAGAATAAGAGTCGATGCATTTTAAAATCCCCCATTTCTAAAATTGGTAAAAAAATTAGCGAAAAATTCGTGGAGAAGTTACCGTATAAATAGAACCTCTTTCTCTTGCATCGATCCATGGCCGCGCCGGCGGCAATCTAGTCTGCAATGATCTTCGTCTTCTCACTCTCTTCTCTCCGAATTCCCATGGCGTTTTCTTCTAGAAGTTCCTGGAATCGGGGGTTTTTGCTGCTTCTGTTAGCGGTAAAGGTAAGATAATTGAGTTGAATCTGAGATCTGGAGTGAATGCGTGGAAGTTTGATCTTTGTTTTGAAATTTTTAGGGTTCAGGTTGGTTCGTTTTGGACTTAAATTGTGATTAAGCCACATCAGCAGCTAAAACCGAGCCACATCATCAGCTAAAACGCAGATTAAGTCATCACATGCCACACACGTGACGAGTTCTCACCGAAAAAGTGGTCGCCGACGAGAAAAAAGACCTAATTGATAATTTTAATCAATTAAAATGCTTTAATGCCGATTTTTTATTTAAAATACCTTCTTGGCAAATGGGGTTAAATTAAAATACCAATATGGGTATTTATACAGATTAAGTCATCACGTGCCACGCACGTGATGAGTTCTCGCCGGAAAAGTGATCGCCGACGAGAAAAAAGGACCTAATTGGTAATTTTAATCAATTAAAATACCTTAACGCCGATTTTTTTATTTAAAATACCTTCTTGGCAAATAGGGTTGAATTATAATACCAATATGGGTATTTAGCCTATAAATTTGGATTGAACGGAAGCAAAACCTTGAATGCACTTGATCATAAAAAGAAATTAACTAGTTAAAGAGACTTCTAGTGATTGTGGAAGTAAATCGGTTAAATTTTAAATTAAGGTGAATTAGTTTCCTAATCCAAAAAGTCTTTTAGTTTATTATTAAAAATAACAAAAATGTCGATATCCCTCAATTCAGAGGAAATTTCATAAATTACAAGCATCACAAATCAAACTTTGATTGATTTGGTTAACTCCATCTCGACGACATGGTTGATTTTTATATATTATATGTATGATTTTGCCTTACAGGTTGTGAGATATATATGTCACATTCTTCGCTTGCAAGTCAAAGACCCTTTCTGAGCTCTAGATCAAGCTTCTACTAGGCCAACCTCTTCATAATCTCGTTTGATGTGTGATCTAAATCAGTTCCTTGCCCTATTAATAAAAAAGTAGGAACGAGATCCATATATTTGATCTTCTTGTCTATTATTTAATGGATGACTATAATTTTTCTTTTTGAGTACAAAATAGAAATATAATCTGTAATAACACGGTAAGTCCTAGATTTATAATAAATCATAATCACCCTTTGAACATGTTCGATTTTGATTAGAAGTAGCGGTCTCCTCATCGTTTTTTTGTAGTAGAGGGGATCCAAATTCGATAAATTGGTATCTTTCTCTTCATTAATTTTAAGCCATTAGAAATAATAAAAAGAGTAAACAAGAAACATATATATTATTTTACGTAGATAAGTAGTGCATTAATGTAGACTTGGCATACATCCAAATCGTCGACTATTATATGAGCATCTTGATAATTTAGATTGTAATTACTTGAAGGTGTTTCAGGTTAGCTTGTTGTGCGCAGCGGAACCGGAGGAACACACAACCACAAACGAGATTGGAACACTAACAGCAACCAAAATAAGTTTCACAAATGCAAGACAATAAATTTTACGTGGTTCGGCAAACTTACCTACGTCCATGGGAGCAGCACAAATAATTTCTTATTAATCACAAGAAATTACAAACAAGAGAGAAGATCTCAAACTTAAGATCTCTCAATCAAATACCAGGTGATTTTAATTTAAAATCACCGCTCAAACTCACCTCAAATCTCTCTCTCTCTCTCTCTCTCTCTCTCTCTCTCTCTCTCTCTCTCTCTCTCTCTCTCTCTCTCTCTCTCTCTCTCTCTCTCTCTCAACTCCCCTCTCTTAATTACTCAACTCCCCCTCTTCTTAATTAATGAGAGCTGGGACAAATTTGGGGCTTCAAAATCACAGAGAGAAACAAATGCTACCGCTCCTTCTCTCTCTCTGCTCCTCTCCTTCTCTCTCTGCTCCGCTCCTTCGCCGCTCACAAACAGATTTTGCTATAATAGGGAAACCCTAGGCGATCTCCAGCTAGAATCGGGTGAGATCCAGCTGGATCCCACCACGCGAGCCCCGTTCGATCTTGTGCAGGAGAGATCTCTATCAACAGACGAGTTCAAGGGGGAGGGGGGCGACAGGCAAGCTTCGAGCGTTCCATCAGGCGAGCTCTCCACGCAGGCAAGCTCGAACTAAAGCAGGCAAGCTCGAACCAACGCCCTTCGATCAGGCGAGCTCCACGCCTCGAACCACCTCGCCCGCAGGTGAGCCTCCTCGCCTGACCCTCGTCCGCAGGTGAGCTACCTCCGCTTCTCCCCGTCGTCGCTATCGAGGAGGTCCTTCGTCGCCTTCAGGTATGTTTTTCTTCAATTCTCCACCTCATCCATCTCAAATTTTGGACGATCATTAAAAGAACATCGCGAACGCTAACCAGGCTAAAACCAGCTGCACCATTATACCATGGCTACCTATGTACCCTCTAAGTGGGATCAAGTTAATCGTAGTTCTACCAAATGGCCTCCAAAAGCTCTCAACAATGAAGAATGTTTAACAACTTAAAACAATAACCAAATTTGACCCCAGTGATAACTTTGGTCAACATATCTGTTGGATTATCCTTTGTATAGATTTTCTCTAATCTAACATCTCCATCATCCAAGACGTCTTGAACAAAGTGGAATCTGACATCAATGTGCTTTGTGCAAGCATGATACACCTGGTTCTTTGCCAAATAGATAGCTGACAAACTATCATAATTTACCTTGATGGTCTCCTGTGCAACCCCCAAGTCATCCAATAACCCCTGCAACCACAAAGCCTACTTCACAGCTTCAGTCAACTCCATATACTCTGCCTCCATAGTGGAGAGAGCCACTGTAGACTGAAGTGTACATCTCCAACACATCGGTGCTCCTGCTAGTGTAAACACATATCCAGTAGTAGACTGGCGTTTGTCAAGATCCTCCGCATAATCAGAATCCACATAACCAATACAATCATGTGCATTCTTCCCATTGTTCTCAAACATCAAACCAACATCTACGGTATCTTTGATATATCGTAGAATCCACTTCACGGCCTCCCAATAACCCTTCGTAGGGTCGTGCATGTACCTAGACACCATGCTCACGACCTGTGATAAATCTGGTCTTGTACACACCATTACATACATCAAGCTACCCATAACATTAGCATATGGTACTTTAGACATGTATTCACGATCTTCAACTGAAGCAGGTGACATCTTAGATGATAGCTTAGAGTGGGGAACTAATGGAGTACTCATCACCTTAGCATTGCTATCAAAACTGAATTTCCTCAGCATATTTTGCAAGTAGCTCATCTGTGTCAACTTCAACCTCTCTTTCACCCTGTCTCTCATAATTTTCATACCCAATATTTTCTTTGCTTCTCCAAGATCCTTCATCTTAAATTCGGATGTCAGCTCCTTTTTTAACCTCCTAATAGCTAAAGAATTCCTGAAAGCAATGAGCATATCATTAACATATAGCAACAAATAAATATGCTCTCTATTTTGTAGCTTGTGCATGTACACACACGGGTCATATGGGCTCCTCGTGTACCTTTGGCCGATCATGAAACTATCAAATCTCTTGTACCATTGTCGCGGTGATTGCTTCAATCCATGAAGAGATTTCTTCAGTTTACATACCAAATCATCCTTACCTGCAGCTCTAAAACCCATCAGTTGTGACATATAGATTTTCTCTTCTAAATCTTCATGTAGAAAGTCTGTTTTCACATCCATCTGTACCAAATTCAAATCTAGTTGTGCCCCCAATGCTAATAGTATTCTTATAGATGAATGTTTCATGACCGGTGAGAATACCTCATTATAATCTATGCCCTCAAGCTGGGCATATCCTTTGGCAACCAATCTTGTTTTGTACCGAATGTCCCCATCAGAAGATCCTTCTTTTTTTGCATATACCCACTTGTATCCAATTACCTTTTTACCCTTTAGTAGTTTTACAAGTTCCCAGGTGCCGTTCTTATGAAAAGACTCCATCTCCTCCTCCATAGCTTCCCTCTACCTGATTGAGTCAGAGCTTGACTCTGCTTCCTTATATGTAGAAGGAACCAAATCATCAACAACCTCAGCTGATAAATTAAGCATATGCAATCATCATGTCATCATATCTAGCTGGCCGACGAATGTTTCTTCTTAGTCTATTAGTTGCAATGAACTCCTGAACATGACCATGTTCCTGAGTTCCAACATCTACTGTATCTTGCATCTGTCCATCTGTCAAATCATCTCCTCCCAGTGTCAGCTCTATAGGAGTCTCAATAGATACATTGCTATTTGGAGTCTGTGGAGTCACATCATCCTCCACCTGCTGTGATATCCCACTAGTCTGACCTTCCTTCACCTGCTGAGGGATCTGAGGCCTCATCATGTGAGCCTCATCAAAGTGACGGCTCTGCTAATGATTATCTTCTTGTCTTCTGGATCCCACAACTTGAAGCCTTAACTCCTTCTCTAAATCCCACGAAGACCCTTTTTTAGCTCTTGGATTCAATTTCTCATCATTCACATGATAGTAAGCTGGACACCCAAATATCCGAAGCAACTGATAATCACTAGCCATTGAATCAGACCATTTTTTTATAGGAGTCTTTCCATGTATCACAGTGCACGACAACCTGTTCACGAGATGGTCGCATAAACCAAAGCTTCAGTCCAAAAGGATCTTGTTAATCCACTCTATGAGAGCATACATCGCACCTTCTCCAGCAAGGTACAGTTCAATCTCTCGGTCACCCCGTTTTGTTACGGTGTCACCCTAACTGTGAAAATGACGCCTAATGTCATGATTCCGACAAAGCGGCAAAAATGAATCACTCTTGTACTCACCACAATTATCAGAACGAAATAATTTCACCTTTCTACCTGTTTGTAGCTCCACTTTCTTTTTTTATTCCACAAATATACCCATGATCTTATGTTTATGCTTCATGGTATATACCCAATTCCTCCTGGAATAATCATCAATGAAAGTAATAAAATAATTAGTCCCACCAAGTGATGTGTGCTTGGAAGGACCCCAAACATCTGTATGAATGTAATCCAATATACCTTGAGTGTTATGAATTACAGTGCTGAATTTCACTTTCGTCTTTTTCCCAAGTATGCAATGTTCACATAACTCCATCTTGCAGGTATTTGCACCCTTTAATAGCTTATGTTTCGCCAATACTTATAGGGACTTATCGCCAGTATGTCCTAATCTCATGTGTCATAAGCTAGTAGTATCCTCCTCTGTGGTAATAGATGCAGTCAGACACTCTGTTACTGTCTTGCCCTTCAAGTATTAAAAATTATTTTTTTGGACACATCTCATCACCACCATGGACCCCTTTGTGACCTTCAAAGTTGTATTTTCTAAGATCACCATATAGCCTGAAGCCTCCAAAGTTCCAAGTAAAATAATATTCTTCGTAAATTGAGGAACGAATCTCACTTTCTTCAAATCCCTAGTCACCCCGTCACACATCCTGATCTGGACTGTTTCAATACCACCAATAGGATATACGTGATTATTACTCATGAGCACGACATCCTCTCTTTCTAACTCCTCAAAGCTGAAGAACCAATCCCTCCTAGGGCAAATATGGTATGTAACACCACTCCATAGAGTCAGCATAATAAACTGACAGTAATACTGGGCATAGTAGCTCGAAGAATCTGACGGTAAAACTGACGATAATACTGGGCAATATTCACCTCTGAAGCATGTACGGCTTTCCCTTTATTCTTCACGGCTCGATCTCTCAACTTTGGGCATTCGTTCTTCTAATATTCATCTTCTTTGCAAAAAGCACATTGATTCCTACCAACACTTTTATGACCACCTCTTTGCTTTGACTCTGAGCGATTAAATGGATGGCGGTTTGGACTACGATCTCTCACTGCCAATGCATCTCCCGATGCCTTTTCGGAGGGTTCACTATCTCTCTTCCTCAACTCATAATTTACCAATGCTGAGTTCACCTCCTTATAGATGAAAGTGGTTCTACCATTGATCATCGTAAGGACAAAGGTACCAAAATCATCCTATGGTAATGAACATAGCAACAACATCACCTTATCGTTATCCTCTACCAAGATATCCACATTGGCCATATCCAAAAGTAATTTTGTGAAATTATTGACATGTTCTCTAATGGAAACTCCCCTCTTCATTTTGAATTGGTAAAACTTTTTTTTTTCAAATGAAGCCGATTCTCAATATTTTTCATCAAATACTTCTCATTAAGTGTTTCCCGTAATCGTTTCACCGATGTTTTATTCATCACATCATAAATCAAGTCTGGCGTCAAACATGATCGAATAACCCCACATGCTCTACTATTTATTTTCTTCTAAACCTTATCCTTCATATCATCGGGTTTCTCTTGTAATTCAAGAGTCTCCTTCAAATTTTGGGCATCTAATACATCCATCATATTACACCTCCACAAACCAAAATTTATCTTGTCATCAAATTTTTGAATATCAATTTTTGTATTATTAATGCTCAACCCTTGTATCGCCTTCGACAGAGACGATCCCGATGTACTTGCTGCGGTCATCTTGACAATCCAATCTCTTCAAACGAGAATCCAATTCCTAGCTTTCTTCTCCAAATAGAACCCAAGTCAAACACGGAGCTCTGATACCACTTGTTGTGCGTAGCGAAACCAGAGGAACACACAACCACAAACGAGATTGGAACACTAACAGCAACCAAAACAAGTATCACAAATGCATGACAACAAATTTTACATGGTTCGACAAACTTGCCTACGTCCACGGGAGCAGCACAAATAATTTCTTATTAATCACAAGAAGTTACAAATAGGAGAAAAGATCTCAAACTTGAGATCTCTCAATCAAACAGCAGGTGATTTTAATTTAAAACCATCGCTCAAACTCTCCTCAAATTTCATTACCATGAGCATTAATACCTGAGTGTATCCTCCGATTGCGCTCAAACCAAATGGACTAAAGAGTTGCAGCCAATGCCCATCTTTTAACATTCTTCATGAAAGAGTCACCAACAAATTGAAAAACATACCAATGAAATACATCGCAGCTTCTTGAGCGAAAATGTAACCATGCGATAATCTCATTCCAAACTGCAGGAGCAAAAGGACAAGTAAAGAACAAATGCTGATGAGACTTCCATTCTCACACAAAATACAACAGTTCTGATGACCATATATAACAGTATTGAACCAACATAGTTCAAGGACACATCAATATCCCTATATATTTACACTAATAAAAAGCGCTATAAACATCATACCAAAGCAACAGAAATATTAATCATGCATATACCAATTTTAAAATTGGTACGCGATGAAAGTCAATACAAATGATTTACATATACCAACTTCAAAATTGGTTCATTATAAAAGTCAATTCGTACGATTGCTCGTTTGGATGGAATTTCCATTCTTGAACTCCAAAGACCTTCCATCTCGGTCCCTTACCCAATCAGATTTATTCACGGTTAACACGCTTTATACATATATCTTAGTTCTAGAGCATGCCGTGCCAAAATATCATCTGGAAGTCAATTTGACCCTCGCATGTTAAATTCTTTTTATTGCCTACTCCTTACTTACGAGAGTGTTAGGATGCAATCCGCATAACAGCTCTTATTTGAGTAATAACAAACTCTCACATGTACTAATATTCATTTAAGATGATATAGTATATGTGAAAATAGGTATACGAAGGCTACGAAGCGAAATGACGTGAAAATCAGTATTTACGCTGATTTCAGCCTTAGAACTATCGATGGTCAAGGAGGACCCATTGATGGTCAAGATTCATCAATAGTGTATAGTAACCAATCACATAATTTTCGAATATTAATTCTGAACCATTGACGGTCTACAGGAACCATCAAATTGATCACCATCTCGTCGATGGTGTATAGCGAATAATATACAGACACCCATCGATTGATGGTCTTTAGGAACTATCGATGGTGCTGACAGTTTTTGACTAAATTTAAAGAGTTAATCACAACCGTTCGTTAATACCTTTTATCTCTAGCCTTTACTATAATCTGGATATCTCTTTCCTAATTTATTGGAGGCTATATAAGATTGAAAGAGATAATATTTGAGGAGGGTTCTAAGATTTGAAAAGAGAAAGCTTGAAGAGAGAAAATTCTAGAGTTTGTTTTAAGAAGATTGATTTGTGATTTGAACCCCGGAACGCACAACAAACTCTTCATCATTGCAGTCAATGTCTTCGGATCATCTTAGCTAGGAGTTTCCCTTACACTCATCATCTACCATGTTCTTCATTGAGTTTCACTTTAAATTTTTGAAGAACGGTTTGTTAATCAACATAGCTATAAAATCTTTCTGATTTTATGTTTAAACTATTTTTGGTAACTTATTGCAAACTAATTTTACTCAAGCCATGTTAATTGAGGGTTTACGGTATAATTAATTAAGCTCGTGATAATTGAGGGTAGGACTAGCTAAGACTAGGTATTAGTAGCTGCAGTGAGTTAGGTTGGATGACTGATTTCTAGTAGGTTCCAGGATGTGGTCTTTGTAAGCTTACTGAATCGAGTTGTGATTCAGTATATTCTTAGTATAGTGACGCCCCTTCGTGAGAAGAAATAGTGAATGTAGGATTATTGGTTTTTTGGTTTGATTTTTGATTTGATTGTTCACCTTTTTTCTGTATTTCTCTTGCACATTCTGTGTTTTAGCAAAAAAATAGTAACCAACCTATTCATCCCCCCAACCAAGGCTTGCATCTCTGATCTGACAGAGAGATTGCAAATAAATATACGTCTAACAAAGACGATGGACATGATGTTGGGGATTCGAAACAATCAAAATGAATATGTGCCTTTCTGAACCTTGTGTTTGAGAGTAAGAAAGTGGGAAAATCACCGCAAATAAAAGATAAAACTTGCAAGAAAGTAAACAAAAAAGAACACAATAGATTTAACGAGGTTAGATAACGTGCCTACTTCCTTGGGAGCCACACCACACAATTCTTTGATTAATTGAAGAAGATTACAATGCCCACACATAGGTTTGTATCTCTCCGAGATCTCTCTAAGGAATCCTCTCAAAAACCTTCTTTTTCTAATGCACATAAAACCTAAAAACATTTAAGGTATATATAGAGTCCTAACCCTAAACAGATTCCCAAAAGAATCAGGATTCTAGAAATCCCGACTCCGGTCGACCGGACATGCAAAGTCGGTCGACTGATCAGAACGACGAATTCTGCAGGGTCTGGTGTGCACGTTTTTGTCGACCGGACTTCTCATGTCGGTCGATCGACCAGAGTGTCGATTTCTTCTCAGTTTCCTGCAGGCATCGCGGTCGACCGGACCTCCTCCGTCGGTCGAGCAGCTAGCGACTAGACTGTTTTCTTCGCCTTTTTGATTCAGCTTTAGGTCTACACACTTAGACTAACACAGGGAGCACTACTTGTGATTTATGCTCCTTGGAAGAAGAGTCCCTCGAACATTTGTTCTGTTACTGTACATGTGATTGCGAAAGGAGTATGGGCTTAAATTTATTTTCTAGTAGAATGGGAATCAATCTTCAAATTTATAATTATAACCAGCAAGGATGTTTCTTTTCTAATGCTACTTCGAAGATGTTGTGGAATCTTGTATCCTCCACTGTTCTGTTACTATGTGATTACAATTTATTATTTATTTTTTCATCAGGTTAAAGTGGAGACTCCGAAGATCTTTGCTATTTCGGTCTACTTTCTTTCTCTATGGTCAGGTTCGCACAATCGCACACTTCAAAGATGGCAAATTCGATCAAAGCTGTTATGACAGTCCACAGCACGTACGATCGATCTTACGGGTTCTGATGGCGGGACAAGGAGGTTAACTTGATGGCTAATACAGTTTCACACTGGCGGGACAAGGAGGTTAACTTGATGGCTAATACAGTTTCACACTGGCTGCATCTCTCTCTCTCTCTCTCTCTCTCTTCTTTTTTCTTTTTTTTTCTTTGCCTTCTTTTTGCTGTGGTTTGGTTTGCAATTAGTGTGTGATGATGAACCTGGAGATGATTGTATTTGGGTAAGGATGCTGTTGCTATGTGCATTACAAAAGTACTATGTTTTGGATGTGATTTAAATGCAATTAGTTTCTAAAGAAATGCAGGAAACAGCAGAAGAATCAGCCAGGCAGACTGGCGGTCGACCGTGAACGTGCACGAAGGCCAGTGGGATTTGGAGCTGATGGCGGTTGACCGCCGCGGTCGACCACGGATGACTGTAATCGATTTAAGTCTCGGGTTTGTGGTTCGCGTCACGGTCGACCGCAAACTGTATTGGGCTGGGCTTTTGGTTTTTGACCCGGTTCGTTTTCGACCGTCGCGGTCGACCGCGAAACCTGCACGGTCGACCGTCACGGTCGACCGCAAACTGTATTGGGCTGGGCTTTTGGTTTTTGACCCGGTTCGTTTTTGAGTTGATATATAACTCTAAACTTGATTAATTAGGGTAAGGCAAGGACGATTTTGAGCAGTCTTTGAGAGAGGATTATTGCATCCAATTGTGGGAGAGTTGTGAGAGATCTAGAGCTTTGTTTTAGGGTTTGATCGGTGAGATTTGTAACTCTACTTGTATTCTCTGATTTCTAATAGTAAGAACTCTCCCTCTCCTTGCCCCGTTGACATAGGCAACTTGCCGAACCACATAAATTGTTTGTTCTTGCTGTGGTTGTGTTTTGCTTATTGGTTGTGGTTTATCTCGAGTTATTGTTCGTGTTGCACAAGAAGCTTCCGCCGCGCACAATTGGTATCAGAGCTAGATTGACAACATGGGAGAAGCAAACGCATCATGTTCGTCTCTTACAAAGGCGATACAGAGTCTGAGCATCAATAACACGAAGATTGATGTTCCGAAGTTCGACGGCAAGATCAATTTCGGATTGTGGAGGTGACAGGTGATGGATGCCTTGGATGCACAGAATTTGAAGGAGACTCTTGAGTTAAAAGAGAAACCCGCAGATATGGAGGATAAGGTTTGAAGGAAGATGAACAATAGAGCTTATGGTGTTATTAGGTCATGTTTGATGCCGGATCTTATTTATGATGTTATGAACGAGACGTCGACGAAGAAGATGTGGGAAACACTCAATGAGAAATATCTTACGAAGAGCATTGAGAATCGGCTTCACTTGAAGAAGAGATTTTACCAGTTCAAGATAAAGAGGGGAGTTTCCATCAGGGAGCATGTCAACAACTTCACTAAGCTACTTTCAGATATGACCAATGTGGACATTAGAGTTGAGGATGAAGACAAGACGATGTTACTTCTGTGTTCGTTGCCCGAAGATGATTATGGTACGTTCGTTCTCACTATGATCAATGGAAGAACTACAGTCAGTTACAAGGAGGTGACATCAGCTTTGGTGAACTATGAGTTGAGGAAGAGTGATGATGAACCCTCCGAGAAGACATCGGGAGATGCATTAGCAGTTCGAGGCCGAGATCCAAACCGTCGCCAGTTCAACAGCTCAAAGTCAAGGAATATGAGTGCCTATAAGAGTATTGGTAGAAATCAATGTCGGTATTGTAAAGAAGAAGGTATTGGAAGATTGACTGCCCAAAGTGGAAAGAAAAAACCGGGAAGAATAAGGAGAAAGCTGCACAAGCTTCAGAAGTGAATGTTACAAAAGCTATTGGTGAGCATTCAGATTCAGATTCTTCAAGCTATTCATGCCCTGCATTACCGTCGGTTTGCCGGATTCCACAGAGTGGATGATGGATTCGAGAGCTACATATCACATCTGCCCTAAGAGAGAGTGGTTCTCTAGCTTTGAGGAGCTGGAAAGAGGGGATATCGTGCTTATGGGTAATGATCACGTATGTCCTATTGGTGGTATTGGTTCAGTCTGGATTAGGATGCATGATGGTGTAGTGAGGAAGTTGAAGAAAGTGAGGTTTGTACCGCAGTTAACGAAGAACATCATTTCTCTTGGGACTTTGGAGGCAGCTAGATATCGAGTGATCTTAGAGGATGCTACAGTGAATATCACGAAGGGTTCTATAATGGTGATGCAAGGTGTCAGGGAAAATAACCTATACTACTTGAAGGGCAAGACAGTTACAGGGGGTCTGGCAGGTTCTATCACTACAGAGGAGGACACTACCACCTTATGACACATGACACTTGGACACACAGGTGATAAGTCCCTATAGTCATTGGCAAAACAGGGGCTATTGAAAGGTGCTAAGACCTGCAAGATGGAGCTATGTGAGCATTGTGTACTTGGGAAGAAGACTATAGTGAAGTTTGGCACCGCTGTTCATAACACCCGAGGTACATTGGATTACATTTATACAGATGTTTGGGGTCCTTTTAAGAACACATCTCTTGGTGGGGCCAACTATTTTGTCACTTTTATTGATAACTATTCCAGGAGGAATTGGGTATACCCTATGAAGCATAAACATCAGGTCCTGGATATTTTTGTGGAGTGGAAGAAGAAAGTGAAGCTGCTGTAGGCGTTGAAAATTGCCTATAGGTCTCCACGAACAGCTCGAGGCTAAGAGAAGATGATGAACGTCGCTATCCAAGTCACAGGAGCTTGATTGATGTCAATAAACACATGAAGTGGGTTGACGAACTATGTGAAGCAACGGAGTTTCAGAATAATAAGGATACGAACTGATCGGGAGCCCCGTGTCACTTACAAAAGGTGAAATACCCGTCATGTCTCATTTATTCCACAGATGATCTAATCATTGAAGCTTATAGAACTCTTCGTCAGCTTTCCAACGCACTTCGAATCGCTCAAATCCGAGTTCGGACGAAGAAGTTACGGCGAAAACGATCAGACAAGCATCGAAAATGTCTCAGGCTAAACTGAGACACCTACGGTGTCTCGGCCCAGGTTGAGACACCCTGGGGTGTCTCCAATGCAGAAATTGTCAGTTAGGTGGTTTTAACCACCCAAAACCCCCTGGAGCCTATAAATACAGCCTCGGGTCCTCATTTTTTTCAGATCTGGAATTTTGGAGATTAGGCGAAGCCCTACCGGATTGAAGACTGAAGGTGCACGAATTTCAGAGGGGAGGAGGAGAGATCGGATCGAGTTCTTCAACGCAAGAGAGAGAGATTCTTCAGATCTGTAGTTCCCCGGTCAACGCAAGAGAGAGAGATTCTTCAGATCTGTAGTTCCCCGGGTTCGTTCCTTAAGATTATCCCGTTGCGATAATCTTAAGAAGAGCAATTATCTCGGTAGTTCCCCGGGTTCGTTCCTTAAGATTATCCCGTTGCGATAATCTTAAGAAGAGCAATTATCTCGCCGTTGCTGAGATAAGTGCTACGGTTTCTTAATTCCTTCACGAATCAACGAAGCTCTGACCGATTTTTTAGTAATCAGATCTGATCGACGGTGGTCCACGGATAAACCCCGGCACAGGCAAAGACACCCACGCAAGCAGAAGACCGATAAACGATCTCTGCGTTTGTTTGATAAAGTTATAAATTTTTTTTATTCATTGTGTAAGGAGATCTTATAAAAAGATCAACTTTTCTTTTATTAGTTATAAATTTTTTTTATTTTCATTGTGTAAGGAGATCTTATAAAAAGATCAACTTTTTATTTCATTCGAGTTTATTATAACGACTAAAGTTGTAATAGATTCGATAGCAATGAAAACATCAATTTTCTCCGAAAACAAACTGGCGACCACGGTGGGATCCAACAGCCTCGCTGCTGAGGTTGTCGTGCCGCAGCCAACGATCAAGATCCCCGTGGCTGAAGAGGTCGAATACGAGTTCGACCAGCAGAAGTTCGAGGAGTATGTCTCCTCCTCCTCCTCCTCCTCTAGATCTGCCTCTCCTTGCAGGTGCAGGAAGGCCTCCTCCTCCCAGAAGATCCGTCGGTCTCCAGATCTGAAGACCCAAGAAATCGATCTCCCCGTAGCCGATGCTACAGTCGTACCTTGCAACGGTCCGCCCGCATCCAATGAGACCAGATCTGCAGATCTGAACTCCTTCACGATCAAGGAGTCGACTGCTGAAGGCGCACTAACTCCATCAAAGAGAGCACATCAAAGGAAACGCCAACGCCTCACGTGCCAATTCGCCAAGGCTTTGGATCAGGTGGATGGACTCCATTACCAAGCAGATCTGGAGTTCAGAAAGCGCCAAGTGGCTAATCTGTCACCACGACCAGCATCGGAATCCTCCTCTCGATCTCCAATTAACGAATGGGTTCGTATTAAAAGAACTCACTCTACTCTCGAGGAGCGAATCCAGAAGCGCCGCGCCTTGCTTGCGCATGCCCGGACCCTTGTGCGAAAAGCACAGGAAATGCAAAAGGAAGAGGTAGTTAAGAGATCGCCGAGATCCAAACAAGTTTAGGTGCCAAAAGCCAAATCAGTGCCTAAGGCAAAAGCAGGTGACGTTGCTCTCCGGGCTTCGTCAACTCCAGACCCTGCTCCCGCACTTCCGGTGAAGCCCTATGACAGCGTGGGTCTCTCCAAATCTAGAATCCCATTGAAGGATCGTGTCGGTGCCCTACCCGAGAATCGAGGAAAAGCGCTTGTTAAGGAAAGCTTGAGACCGTTAAAGGAGCTTCGAGCAAACATCCAGAATGGGGGTCGTACACGACCTCCAAACAAATTAATTTCTACAACAGCCCGCTTGACGGTGCGTGCAGAAAACCAGGAGCCCGTTAAGGTTTCACCCTCACAAAGGTGTGATTCCAAGCGTGTGACTCCTGTAGACGCCGACAAGGCGATGTTTACTCAGAGGAAAACGCGTCAGACAGAAGAATGTGTTATACCTAAGAATTTATGTAAACAGCCGATAGGTTGCTCTGACCGTAACGTCGATGAGTTGTACTATCGGGCTGGGGGTACGAATAAATCTCGAAAGAGAAGTACCCGGGAAGCGGACTCTCACTGTCCGTGTACTAAAATTATCAGGGCAGTATTATCAGCGTGTAGCTTCCCCAAGATCGCTCCACGGAGGGTCTCGATATTCGAAAGTATCTCCGCAGAAGCATTGAAACCCAAATCAAGGCATTTTAGCAAGAGGCGATCAGCCAATCGAGATGACGAACTCCCAGCATTCACCATCAATATGGTCGATAAGGGGAAGTCTCCGATTACTTCTAACCCCGATTTCTCCCCAGGAAAGAGAGTCAATTCGGGGATAGCCCAACTAATGTCTCGGCTTCAATTAGAAGCCGTCGGGCCTGAACAATCCGTAGTCATCGCTAACGTGACTGATAAGAGGAAATCTACCCGACCTTCTGATTCGGACCCCCTCATATCACATCGTTTAACTCGGCTACGCGCAGGGACTACTAGGCATAGAGATTATTTGAGGATGACCAGAGGACTATCCTCGGACGATGAAGCGTCAGACGCTTGCTCGACAGTCGCTTCAGAAGCCACTGTATCCAGTCCCGGACAATCTTGTGAGGTGTTTATGATTAACACCGAGGAAGTAGCCAAAATGGTTGAGGATGCTTTATCTAAGCAGAAAGAAGCATTCAAGATCGAAGTGGAAATGGCTATGCAGGAGATGAGGCAAATGCACGACCAACAAATCTGAGCTTTATCGAATCAGCTAGGTGGGTCCATCCGTCGTAGCACTGCTAACCAAGCAGGTAGCGATTCAGATATGGATGAACACAACGCTGGGGGTGGTCCAACTAAAAATAACGACGCTGGGAGTGGTCCCACTAAAAATAACGACGCTGGGGGTGGACCCACCTATGATGATAACACTGGGGGTGGCCACATTATTCCTCTCAAAAATTGTCCAAAACAGGATATAGATGAGGACGAAAAGATGAAGGATCTCGAGAGCAAAATTGATGCCCTGATGTCTTCTCGAGAGGTGAAGAAGACCGGGATTTCGTGTCCTTACCCAAGAGAATGGGAATCGATCCCGTATCCGGTGAAGTTCAACCTGATCAACTTCACGCCGTTCGACGGGAATGGTTCCCCCACTCAGCACCTGATCTATTTCAAGTCCCATTTGGGAGTGATCTCTGGCAACGAGCCTCTGATAGTCCGGTCATTTGTTGGCACCCTTCACGGGCCCGCCTTCGATTGGTACCGCCGTCTTAAGCCCGGAAACATTAACAGCTGGGAGGACCTGAAGAGCATGTTTCTCGCTCATTTCTTCGATGATGACGCCGAAGTGTCGATCAGGACACTCTTCGATGAGAAACAAAAAGACGGAGAGTCGGTGGATACCTTCATCAAACGCTTCCACAATCAGGCAATGAACTGCAAGGATCCCATCATGGAGGAATTAGTCTTGCAGACTTGTATAACAACTTGTCCATTAACATCTTGGACGTTATGGGAGTAGAGCCGCTCAATACCTGGAAAGAGTTGAAGGTGCGTGGAGAGCAGGCCGAACGCTTCCTCAGAAGGAGGAAGGTCGAAAGAAGCCAACCGATGGCTAACCCTCTGAATCCGAGTCTCATTTCCCATGAGGAAGGGAAGGCACCTACAACGGTTATTAATGTTAATCAGACGTCGCAACAGCATCCCCGAAGACAGCAGAAGACTTCGGATTCGAGGCTCCAAAAAGAGTACTCATTCAAGGACGAGGACGTTCCAGCCATCTTCGAGACCCTTCTTGAAAACAACAAGATCAAGCTGCCACCCATCACAAATCAGGAGGACGCTGACGGTACTGCGGATCCGAAGTACTGCGCGTACCATAGGAGGATTCTTCATCCCACTAAGGCTTGCTTTACTTTAAAAAATATCATCCAAACCTTGGTTGAAGCCGACGTCATAATGCTAGGATAAACCAAATGAGAACGGCAACACTCCGATAAGTATAAGAGTATAAACTGCTCCTTCCTAGACTCCGACAAGTATAAGAGTATAAACTGCTTCTCAATCCTCCGACCGGTATAAGAGGTTAAACTGCTTCCTGATACTCCAATAGGTATATGAGTCTAAACTGTTTCCTAGCATTGACGGGAAGTTCCTGGAAAATTTTTATACATAATATTCTTAAGGATAACCCGATCATGCAACCGAATGCAATGATAAACCCAGTTTCGCGAAGAAGCTGGGGATGGGTGATTCATGTAATGGGAACTTCCCGGAAGAATACTATATGTAATATTCTTAGGGATAACCCGATCATTACGAATAAAGTGATAAACACTAAACCCCCACTATAATTTGTACTCCCACTCCTATTTGGTCAAACTTTCTTACAGTTAGGACCACAACTAAAATCTCCTCTCGATTCCTCTAATTAACGAGAGATCCACAAATCGAGCGATCAAACCTTCCTACAGTTAGGATCGTCTCAAACATCCCACTCGGTCAAACCTTCCTACAGTTAGGGCCAAAACCAAAATCCTATCTTGATTCCTCCAATGAACGAGAGGTCCACTTTCAAATCGAGTGATCAAACCTTCCTACAGTTAGGGTCATCTCAAACTCCTGCTTGGTCAAACCTTCCTACAGTTAGGACCAAAACCACAATTCACTCTCGACAAATGAGAAATTCATCTTTAGTTCGGTAATCAAACCTTCCGACAGTTAGGGTTATCCGAATCTTTTCGATACTCGGAGTGGAGATCAAGACACCACATTTTTCAACTCCCAAAATCTGTGCCTCACAGGTATGGGGAATTTTATCCCGAATCCTAAGTAGGGATAAGTCAACGCCTAACACGCGTTGCCGGTTTAGTCTTTCACCGATTGAAGAAGACACTAGAATTCCAGTCTGGGGAATTTTATCCCGAATCCTAAGAAGGGATAAGTCAACGCCTAATACGCGTTGTCGGTTAGTGCTTAACCGTAAAAAGGACAAAAGCCCACATATTCAATATTGTGACAGATTGTTATTAATAACACCAAAATCCGTGCTTCACACGCACAGGGAATTTTATCCCGAATCCTAAGTAGGGATAAGTCAACGCCTAACACGCATTGCCGGTTTAGTCTTTCACCGATTGAAGAAGACACTAGAATTCTAGTCTGGGGAATTTTATCCCGAATCCTAAGAAGGGATAAGTCAGTACCTAGCACGCGTTGTCGGTTGGTCTTTTACCATAAAAATTATTAATAACACCAAAATCCGTGCTTCACACGCACGGGGAATTTTATCCTGAATCCTAAGTAGGGATAAGTCAACACCTAACACGCGTTGCCGGTTTAGTCTTTCTCCGATTGAAGAAGACACCAGAATTCCAGTCTGGGAAATTTTATCCTGAAGCCTAAGTAGGGATACGTCAGCGTCTAACACACATTGCCGGGTAAGCCTATTCCCGTAATAATGGCGAAGTCTACGTATTTGAAGTCGAAGCATCAAGTCTAAGGGAGTTCATTCCTTTAGCACAACGTCACATGCAGAACGGGCTTAAAACAATCCGCATGTAAGCCCGTTTCAAACGGTAATCGGTAAGAGCACGTCAAATCCGTTGAGGGCTGAGGATTTGCCAAAAATCCTAAGTCAACGTCTGATACACGTCACTGTTTAGTCTTTTCACAGGAGAAAGACGAAGTCTACGTATTCAATATCGTAGCACTAAAAGGGTTAACTCTTTTAGCTTAACGTCACATGCGGAACGGACTTAAACAATCTGCATGCTAGCCCGACTCAAACGGTAGTCAGTAAAGGCCCATCAAACCCGTTGATGGCTGAGGATTTGCCAAAAATTCTATAAATACGAGTCATTGATGCACCAGCTCCATTAGTTGGTCTCGTGACTTGAGCATCCAACAACTTTAGGATAAGATCTATACATGCAGATGAATCAGCTTTAACAGTTGGTCCTGCAGCTCTGACATTTGGGATCACCGTGCTCCAATACCTTAAGAGCTTAAACTGTGTATGCTCCAGCAAACGTACGAGTATAAACTGTGTCAACATCAAGCGATCTGAAACCCTAGGTCAACGCCGGTCAACGCGTAACCCTAGGTCAACGCCAATCAACGCGTTGCGATCAAAAAGTCAACGTATGATGTTCAAAACCCTAAGGTCAATGCCTGTCAACGCGTAACCCTAGGTTAACGCCAGTCAACGCGTTGCGAGCAAAAAGTAAATGCGAGTCAATATATCATGACGGAGATAGTCAGTTCAAAGTCACCTCGATGACACGAGCTAAACTTAACTCATCAGTTTTAGATTTGAGACTTCGACGACGGCCAGACGATAAACGCGGCGCCGGAAGGATTTCAGCTATTCGTCAAAGCATCGAATAGACTGAAAATTGAAGGTGTCAAGAATTGAAGCTAACTGTAAGTCCTTTACACTGACCGAAGGCTGGACCAATCATATCCAAAGTATTCCAGCCTCTTCTATAAAAGAAACGAGACTAGAACGCTTTGGAGGGGGTATCTGTAGGCGTTGAAAATTGCATATAGGTCTCCACGAACAGCTCGAGGCTAAGAGAAGATGATGAACGTCACTATCCAAGTCACAGGAGCTTGATTGATATCGACAAACACATGAAGTGGGTTGACGACCTATGTGAAGCAACGGAGTTTCAGAATAATAAGGATACGAACTGATCGGGAGCCCCATGTCACTTACAAAAGGTGAAATATGTTTTCGTCAGGAACAAGTTTTGTTGTAGAATTCATTATAACTGTTTATCGATTACAATGACTGCAAAAGAATGAGCTTCGTACTTTGTAAAACTACTCTTTACAACAAAAATCAAATTACAAGCTCCTTAGAAACAAACGCAGGATCGTTGTTTGGATCGCTGCTTGCGTGAGATCTTTGCCTGTGCCGGAGGCGCGTTAGCCCGTGGACCACCGATTCACAGATTATGATTGAATCGTGAAGGTTTTGGAGATTCTTCCTTCGTTTATCGAAGTAGGAATTTGAAGCGAATATCTTATCGATGTAAGATGTTCACTCTTCTAAAGATCAAGTCAGAGCTTAGATCTCTAGGAATCGCCAAAAGCTTCTTGAGGATGTTTGTGAAGAAGGAAGACTCTCTCTCTTGCTCTAATTCACCAAAACTCAAGGCTCTCTACTCTAATCTGCTCTGAAAATGCTCAGCCCCCGTCAATGATGGCCATAGGGGGGTATTTATAGCCTAACGGGGGCAAAATAACTGACCGAGTGTTTTCTCTTTGGCCGCTGCAGTCTACACTACCGCGGCTATTGGCGCGGCAGTATAGGCTGCCGCGGCCAAAGAGACGGTTATCAGCACGTTCCATCGTGCTTAAAACCGTTCTCCCACGACCTTTAACCACTTTTTTCGTGGTTTAACTGCTTGTCCACGTCAGCACACGTTCTATTTCTGATATGCTGCCACGTAGGCCTCAAAAATCATCATATAACTGCCTTTTAACCGCCACAGCACTCCTTTAACATAGCCGCGGCACCCTAGGTTGCAGCGCCAAAGCCGCGACACAACAAGCTGCCGCGCCTTAGCCGCGGCACTATGTGCTGTCGCGCCTTAGCCGCGGCACCATGGGCTGCCGCGCCACCTTGTGTTGCCTGATGACGTGTAAATTGTTCTCCCATATTGTTTTGAGTGGTATTTGGATGTCTGCCAGTATTTTTCGACGCCTACAGATACCCCCTCCAAAGTATCTCAGACTCATCATCATTTTTTTAGAGAGGAGTCTGGGACACTTTGGATATGATAAACTTTCCTTGCAATTTCTCCAATGCTTTGTTGAAGAAGTTACGTAAAATGATTTGTGAACGGCTTCAATCCTTGACTTCTTTATCTTTTAGTCTACTCAGTGCTTTGTAGAATAGCTAAAATTCCTCCGGTGCTGCGTTTATCGCGTGGCCGTTGTCGAAGTCTTGAATCAGAATTGTTGTGGAAAAATAGAGAAATAGTTTATACTCATATGCTCTATTGGAGTGTTCGGGAAACATTTTAACCTCATATACCCGTTGGGAGGTTCACGGAGATGCAGTTTATACTCATATACTCTTCGGAGTATTCGGGAAATAGTTTAACCTCATATACCCGTTAGGAGGTAACCAGGTTATTCTTAAGAATATTTTGAGTAATATTCTCCAGAAACTTCCTGTTGAGATTAGGGAAATAGTTTAGACTTGTATACCTATTGGAGTATTCTGGTCTCTTGTTTGTTGGTAGAGATGAACTCGAAATTGGAGAGGAAGGGTAGAGATGAACCCGATGAGGGAGAGGAAGAATTTTATATTCTATCTCCTGGTCTCTTGTTTGTTGGTAGAGATGAACCCGATGATGGAGAGGAAGAATTTTATATTCTATCTCCTGGTCTCTTGTTTGTTGGTAGAGATGAACCCGATGATGGAGAGGAAGAATTTTATATTCTATCTCCTGGTGCAAAAGAAACTCAAAGTGGGATTTCTATTCAGAGAATCTGAATAAGGTTTGATCAATTGAGATTGGAAGCAATCTTAACTTTTATAGTTTTGATTGCACAAATCGAAGCTGGCAACTCAAAAGTAAACCTTTCGTTCATTGAAGGAATCGAGAAGGGATTTTGGTTTTGGTCCTAACTGTAGTAAGGTTTGACCAAGTAGGAGTTTTGAGACGATCCTAACTGTAGGAAGGTTTGATCGTTCAATTTGTGGACCTCTCGTTCATGGAACGAATCGAGAGGGGATTTTGGCTTTGGTCCTAACTGTTTAAAGGTTTGACCATGAGAGAATTTTGTGAGGGAAGATTGATCCAACGAAGTGATCGAATCTCACCTCAGCAAAAGAGTATTCGTAAATCACCGTGGGGATGTAGTGTTTATCACTTTGTTTGTAATGATCGGGTTATCCCTAAGAAAATTACATATAGCATTCTTCCGAGAACTTCCCGTTACATGAACCATCCACCCCCAGCTTTTTCTTGCGAAACTGAGTTTATCATTATGTTTAGCTATATGATCGGGTTATCCTTAAAAGTACCATGCATGGCATTCTCCAGGAACTTCCCGTGAAAGAAAGGAAATAGTTTAGACTCATATACCTGTTGGAGTATCGAGGAGCAGTTTATACTCGTATACTTTTCGGAGTGAGATGGAGAAGCAGTTTATACTCGTATACTCATCGGAGTCAGGGAAAACAGTTTATACTCGTGTACCCAATGGAGTTTATGGTCGTCTTTATTCGACTTCTTTCGTCGTTATGACGCCGGAGTCAATTAGGGCTTGGATATTGTTTTTGAGTCCAAAGCAAATATTGGTGGGATGAAGAACCCTTCTGTGGTATGCACAGTAGTTTGGATCTGTAATCATCTTAGCACCCTCCCGATCTTTAATAGGCAGTAGCTCAATTTTATCATTGGCGAGGAGGTATTTCAATATGGCTGGAGCTTCATCATTTTCGAAAGAATACTCCTTTTGAAACTTCGGATCGAGAGTCGTGTTCACAGGAATTGCAGATATCATCGGTTGGCTTCTCTCAACTTTCTTTCTTTTAAGAAAGTGTTCAACTTGTTCGCCACGAAATTTTAACTCCTTCCAAGTTGTGGACGGCTCAACCCCCAGAGCTTCCAAGACATCGATGGAGAGATTATTATGGCATGTTTGCAGGATGAACTC
>NC_033795.1:4909092-4929735 GCF_001876935.1 Asparagus officinalis | reverse complement strand
AGGGACATCGGCACGGGATGATTTCGAGTCGATTCTGAAAGCCTCCCGGCCTAGAACCCGTCTGCAGTCTCGAACCATCGAGCGAGCAACTTATGGTAGGATTCGGACAAGACGCCCTTCAGAAGATGAAGAATCTGATGCCGGCTCCGCGGTGGCATCAGATAATACAGTATCCAGCGAGGGACAACCCCGCGAGGCACTTATGATAAGTGCGGAGCAGATGGCCAAGATGCTTGAAGACGCTTTGGCTAAGCAGAAAGAAAGTTTTAAGTTTGAGATGGAGATGGCCATGCAGCAGATGAGAGAAATGCATGACCAACAGATCCAAGCACTGGCGAACCAACAAGGCGAGCAGAATCATCGTAACCCGATTAATGTGGAAGATGAGGATACAAATGCTCGTAACACCAATGATCCGCCCGTCAACGCAGGGGGTGGTAATGAGAATGCTGGCGAAAACACCGGCGAAAACATGAAGATCAAGAACCTCGAGAGCAAAATCAACACATTGATCTCCGCTCAAGAGACGAAGAAAACAGGCATTCCTTGCCCATACCCAAGAGAATGGGAATCGATCCCATATCCGGCGAAGTTTAATCTAATTAACTTCACGCCGTTTAATGGGATGGGTTCACCTACCCAGCATTTGATTTACTTCAAATCGCACTTGGGGGTGATCTCTGGTAATGAGCCTCTGATGGTGCGGTCATTCGTCGGCACTCTTCGCGGAGCCGCCTTCGATTGGTATCGCCGCCTCAAGCCAGGCAGCGTAAACAGCTGGGATGACATGGAGACCAAGTTCCTGGCCAACTTCTTCGACGACGACACCGAGATATCTATCGGATCGTTGCTCGATGAGAAGCAGAAGGACGGAGAGTTAGTCGATACCTTCGTCAAAAGATTCCGGAACAAGGCGATGAATTGCCGGGACCCGATCACAGAGGAATTCATCCTCCAAACTTGCCACAACAACCTTGCGTTGGACGTGTTGGAAGCAATGGGAACAGCACCGTCTGACACTTGGAAGGATCTGAAGGCCCGAGGGGAGCAGGCTGAGCGATTCCTTAGAAGGAAGAAGGCCGAGAGGAACCAACCGACGGTTAATCCGCTGGACTCAAATTTCGCCTCTCGTGGTAAGGGCAAAACACCTGCAGCTACTGGTGGTGCTAATCAAGCGTCACAACAGCAATCCCGAAGGCAGCAAAAGACTTCGGGTCCGAGACTCCAAAGAGAGTATTCCTTCAAGGACGAAGACGTTCCAGCCATCTTCGAATCCCTCCTTGAAGGTAACAAGATCAAGCTACCACCTATCACAAATCAGGAGGAAGCTGACAACACTACGGACCCAAAGTACTGTGCATACCACAGGAGGGTCGTTCATCCCACCAAGGATTGCTTTGCTCTCAAGAATAGCATTCAGACCTTGGTTGAAGCCGGCGTCATAACGCTAAGGTAAGCCAATTGAGAACGGCAAAACTCCAAAGAGTATACGAGTATAAACTGTTTCTCAATCCTCCGACCGGTATAAGAGGTTAAACTACTCCCTGATACTCCAATAGGTATATGAGTCTAAACTGTTTCCCCACTTTTGACGGGAAGTTCCTGGAGAATATTAAGCTAATATTCTTAAGGATAACCCGGTTAGTTAACTGATAATAATGTCCGAACCAGTTCCGCAGAGGAAACTGGGGGTGGACGATTTATGTAACGGGAAGTTCCCAAAACCACAGCAATGTAATGAATAAGAACTCCCATTCTCACCATGTCTATGCACTCAACACTCTCTCTGTTAGAGTCTGGACGTAAAGTACCCACTTGGTCAAACCTTCTTACAGTTAGGACCACAGTCAAAATCCCCTCTCGATTCCCCCAATGAACGAGAGGTCCACAAATTGAGCGATCAAACCTTCCTACAGTTAGGATTGTCTCAAAACACCCACTTGGTCAAACCTTCTTACAGTTAGGACCACAGTCAAAATCCCCTCTCGATTCCCCCAATGAACGAGAGGTCCACAAATTGAGCGATCAAACCTTCCTACAGTTAGGATTGTCTCAAAACACCCACTTGGTCAAACCTTCTTACAGTTAGGACCACAGTCAAAATCCCCTCTCGATTCCCCCAATGAACGAGAGGTCCACAAATTGAGCGATCAAACCTTCCTACAGTTAGGATTGTCTCAAAACACCCACTTGGTCAAACCTTCTTACAGTTAGGACCACAGTCAAAATCCCCTCTCGATTCCCCCAATGAACGAGAGGTCCACAAATTGAGCGATCAAACCTTCCTACAGTTAGGATTGTCTCAAAACACCCACTTGGTCAAACCTTCTTACAGTTAGGACCACAGTCAAAATCCCCTCTCGATTCCCCCAATGAACGAGAGGTCCACAAATTGAGCGATCAAACCTTCCTACAGTTAGGATTGTCTCAAAACACCCACTTGGTCAAACCTTCTTACAGTTAGGACCACAGTCAAAATCCCCTCTCGATTCCCCCAATGAACGAGAGGTCCACAAATTGAGCGATCAAACCTTCCTACAGTTAGGATTGTCTCAAAACACCCACTTGGTCAAACCTTCTTACAGTTAGGACCACAGTCAAAATCCCCTCTCGATTCCCCCAATGAACGAGAGGTCCACAAATTGAGCGATCAAACCTTCCTACAGTTAGGATTGTCTCAAAACACCCACTTGGTCAAACCTTCTTACAGTTAGGACCACAGTCAAAATCCCCTCTCGATTCCCCCAATGAACGAGAGGTCCACAAATTGAGCGATCAAACCTTCCTACAGTTAGGATTGTCTCAAAACACCCACTTGGTCAAACCTTCTTACAGTTAGGACCACAGTCAAAATCCCCTCTCGATTCCCCCAATGAACGAGAGGTCCACAAATTGAGCGATCAAACCTTCCTACAGTTAGGATTGTCTCAAAACACCCACTTGGTCAAACCTTCTTACAGTTAGGACCACAGTCAAAATCCCCTCTCGATTCCCCCAATGAACGAGAGGTCCACAAATTGAGCGATCAAACCTTCCTACAGTTAGGATTGTCTCAAAACACCCACTTGGTCAAACCTTCTTACAGTTAGGACCACAGTCAAAATCCCCTCTCGATTCCCCCAATGAACGAGAGGTCCACAAATTGAGCGATCAAACCTTCCTACAGTTAGGATTGTCTCAAAACACCCACTTGGTCAAACCTTCTTACAGTTAGGACCACAGTCAAAATCCCCTCTCGATTCCCCCAATGAACGAGAGGTCCACAAATTGAGCGATCAAACCTTCCTACAGTTAGGATTGTCTCAAAACACCCACTTGGTCAAACCTTCTTACAGTTAGGACCACAGTCAAAATCCCCTCTCGATTCCCCCAATGAACGAGAGGTCCACAAATTGAGCGATCAAACCTTCCTACAGTTAGGATTGTCTCAAAACACCCACTTGGTCAAACCTTCTTACAGTTAGGACCACAGTCAAAATCCCCTCTCGATTCCCCCAATGAACGAGAGGTCCACAAATTGAGCGATCAAACCTTCCTACAGTTAGGATTGTCTCAAAACACCCACTTGGTCAAACCTTCTTACAGTTAGGACCACAGTCAAAATCCCCTCTCGATTCCCCCAATGAACGAGAGGTCCACAAATTGAGCGATCAAACCTTCCTACAGTTAGGATTGTCTCAAAACACCCACTTGGTCAAACCTTCTTACAGTTAGGACCACAGTCAAAATCCCCTCTCGATTCCCCCAATGAACGAGAGGTCCACAAATTGAGCGATCAAACCTTCCTACAGTTAGGATTGTCTCAAAACACCCACTTGGTCAAACCTTCTTACAGTTAGGACCACAGTCAAAATCCCCTCTCGATTCCCCCAATGAACGAGAGGTCCACAAATTGAGCGATCAAACCTTCCTACAGTTAGGATTGTCTCAAAACACCCACTTGGTCAAACCTTCTTACAGTTAGGACCACAGTCAAAATCCCCTCTCGATTCCCCCAATGAACGAGAGGTCCACAAATTGAGCGATCAAACCTTCCTACAGTTAGGATTGTCTCAAAACACCCACTTGGTCAAACCTTCTTACAGTTAGGACCACAGTCAAAATCCCCTCTCGATTCCCCCAATGAACGAGAGGTCCACAAATTGAGCGATCAAACCTTCCTACAGTTAGGATTGTCTCAAAACACCCACTTGGTCAAACCTTCTTACAGTTAGGACCACAGTCAAAATCCCCTCTCGATTCCCCCAATGAACGAGAGGTCCACAAATTGAGCGATCAAACCTTCCTACAGTTAGGATTGTCTCAAAACACCCACTTGGTCAAACCTTCTTACAGTTAGGACCACAGTCAAAATCCCCTCTCGATTCCCCCAATGAACGAGAGGTCCACAAATTGAGCGATCAAACCTTCCTACAGTTAGGATTGTCTCAAAACACCCACTTGGTCAAACCTTCTTACATTTGTAGTAACCCCAACTGTCCCTAGGCACACTACTATCAACACGTAGCCAAGATTTCAAAATATGAAGATGTGAGGGACTAATATGGAAAAAACCCATCAGTAACTACTTCAATTTAAGTAGCCCCCCCTCGTTAACGCCCCCTCCCTCTCAAATCACCGCAATGGCAATCGATGAGGCCCTGATGACGTACGCGGATCCAGTGGTTGGGGGTCGGAAAACCTTCCCGTTTATCGTAGGTCTCTCTCTCTCTCCCTCCCCCTCTCTCACGTGCGTTCTCCCCTCCGTGCGAACTAATTAACCCTGTAATTGCTTGCACGCACGCGCGCGCGCACGCACGCAGCTGCCGTGGTGGGCGTAGGGATCGGGGCTTACGCGACGTTGGCCAACTCGGGCATCTACCTCATGGAAAAATACAATGTCTCGCCCGTCGACGGCAGCGTCATCGCCAGCGTCTTTGTCGGCTCGACCAACCTCGCTCCGGTCGTCGGAGGCGTCATTTCAGACACTTGCCTCAGCTGCTTCGCCGTCATCAGCGTTGCTTGCGCTGCCTGCTTCCTGGTAATTAATTCCCTCGTTGCTTGCTCCCTCCCTTGTCGGTTGTAATCAATTATCACAGCCTTGGAATATTCTGGCCTTTTTTTTTGTGTTTTTAGTTTTTAAATTATTTTATTGATCGAGTTTCAGGAGATTACCTCCTTAACATTCAAAATGCCACAAAATCCTCCCTAATTAAGTTTTGGGGTTCTCACAGATCTTTTCAATATTTTCAATGAATCTCCCTAAAGGGTTTTAACTCGAGTTTCACATAAGGTGGTAAAAGTTATCATGAGGGAGATATTTTTACTAGTGAAAAATTGTTGTTGGCACGTTTAGAAAAAGGGATTTTGAAAAACATTGGAAGCTGAAGGTTGAGGGCCCCAAAAATTTGCTGCTCACAAAACCCTCCCGAACTTTCAACTCTTTTCATCGTGACAAATAATTAAAATACGCTTTAGATGAAAAAAATTCAATTGATGATATTTTTTCTTTTAAGTAAAATCTATTTATCATCGTCTTTTAAGAAAAAGTTGAAAGTCAACGAGTTTTGTGAGAAACCCAATATTAAAGGGGGTTTGTGACCTAAAAAAAAAGCAAAGGGCTTATGTGCAAAATGTCCAACTTCAAGGGTTGTACCCTTAATTTTGAGATCAATAGTAATAATTATAATAATAAAAAAGTTCATACTAATTTTATATCGGTTTTTCTATAGAGTGCCCTTGGGCACTCTATAAGAGAGGAGAGAGAGAGAGAGAGAGAAATGAATGAGGAGGGGGGGCCCCTGATTTGCATTGGGATCATCTCTTCATTCATTTCTCTCTATCTCTCTCCTCTCTTATAGAGTGCCCAAGGGCACTCTATAGAAAAACCGATATAAAATTAGTATGAACTTTTTTATTATTATAATTATTACTATTGATCTCAAAATTAAGGGTACAACCCTTGAAGTTGGACATTTTGCACATAAGCCCTTTGCTTTTTTTTTTAGGTCACAAACCCCCTTTAATATTGGGTTTCTCACAAAACTCGTTGACTTTCAACTTTTTCTTAAAAGACGATGATAAATAGATTTTACTTAAAAGAAAAAATATCATCAATTGAATTTTTTTCATCTAAAGCGTATTTTAATTATTTGTCACGATAAAAAGAGTTGAAAGTTCGGGAGGGTTTTGTGAGCAACAAATTTTTGGGGCCCTCAACCTTCAGCTTCCAATGTTTTTCAAAATCCCTTTTTCTAAACGTGCCAACAACAATTTTTCACTAGTAAAAATATCTCCCTCATGATAACTTTTACCACCTTATGTGAAACTCGAGTTAAAACCCTTTAGGGAGATTCATTGAAAATATTGAAAATATCTCTGAGAACCCCAAAACTTAATACGTGTACGCGAGAAAGGACGGGAGCAAAAAAAATGTGCTCGTTTGTAAACGCTTAGTACAATATTTTTCTTAAAAAAACATTTAGTTCAATATTTTAATCTACCACCCACGGTGTTAGTTTCTATTCTAGAATATATTGAGCCTTTGTTTTGCCTTTGAAAACAAATTTCTCATAAAATATATGGCTGGACAGATACCCAAATATTTTTTGACAGTCAACTTTTTGAGTAACCGGAGTAAGATGCTTTGAGAATTTACTGATTAGAAAAATAGATGCAAAACGTTATGCAGTTAATTTTTTAAGTATATAACATTTAGACATTTAAATTATTTAGTAGATAATTATAATTTATTTGAAATCCATTACTCATCGTATCTTTGTAAATTACGCTCATTCCTAATTTGCATAAAAAAATATTAACCATCTACTATAGTATATCAGATTCCCTGCATTATCTTTTTTTTTTGTAGTGGAGGGGATTAGAATCCTGACAACACGCCAAAAAAAAAAAAAATTCTGGTAGGTGTGAAGTCAAACTCTTCTCATATTTCTGGATTCGAGCATAGTCAAACAATCTTAAACATCGGTGGTTAATGCAGGGCATGCTTCTATTTACATTAACTGCCATATTCCCCTCATTGAGGCCACCGTCCTGTACATATAGCCCCTGCCAGGGCCCAACAACATGGCAGTTCGCAATACTCTCCATGGCCTTAGCCCTAATGACCGTGGGCCTTGGCGGGACCCGGTTCACCGGAGCAGCTATGGGCGCAGCCCAATTCGGTGACGAGAATGACCGAGACACTTTCTTCAGCTGGTACCTCGTCGCGATGTACATTTCTTCGATCATCGGCATCGTCGGGATCGTGTACATTCAGGCTAATTTGGGCTGGGTCCTGGGCTTTGGCGTGTGCGCTGTAATTGCAGCAGTCGGTTTCGTCATCTTTCTCCTTGGGAATCGTTATTATCGGCATCCTAAGCCGCAGGAGAATCCACTTGTCGATATTTTTCGACAGATATTGTCACGGGCGGGGAAGCGAAAGGCGGCGTCGGAGTCATCTGAAAGGCTACTGTGTTGCAGTAAGGTTGATGATGGAGCAGTTGAACCGCAAACCACGATTGAGTGTCCAAGGTATGGTTTCATTTTGAAGGTATGATCATATGAGCTGGGATTTTGTAGTATTTAAAAAAAGTTTTTGGAGGGAAAAATCTTTATTTTGAAACTGATTTGTATGGGTAGATGGGTGTGTTTGTGTGCATGCATCATCATGCGCATGTATATGTGCACGGATGTGTGCGCGGATACGTGTATGCATGTCCATGTGTATGGGTGTGTGCGTGTGCTTGAATGCGCGTATGCATGTTTGTGTATCTGTGTGAGCGTATGCGGGTTAGAGCTGTGCGTGTACAACAGGCACTGATCATATCAGAACATCTTGTGCGTGAGAAGGATGTTCTAGGCCATACAGGACAAGGGTTAGTGGGGGCAATTAGGAGATCAACAAATTTGAATTCTCTCCATTGTCACAATAAGTGGGGAGAAACCACTAATTTTTAGCATAGAGTTTATTATTTTGTTGATGGTTTTGATTCATTTTCATATCTTAACACTTATTATATCCTGTGCGTTTGGCTGATTCCATTATATGCTCAAATGATCAATCAAGACCATGAATATATACACTTATGGTTAACAGTAGTTAATATTCCATTATATGCTCAAATGATCAATCAAGACCATGAATATATACACTTATGGTTAACAGTAGTTAATTTTTCAATATATGCAGAGTGTTCTGATGTGATTTGTATGCATAATTTTTCTACAGGTATCAAGAGGAAGCAACGACACGAGAGGTCAAACAAGAAGACGAACTCACCATCCTCCTCCGGCTCGTCCCCCTAATCACAACTGGCATAATCCTCAGCTTCTACCTCGGCCTCCAAATGTCCGCCTCCTTCCTCCAAGCCCTCGTCATGGACCTCCATCTCACCCCAAGACTCACTATC
Source organism: Asparagus officinalis (assembly GCF_001876935.1). Lineage (NCBI taxonomy): Eukaryota > Viridiplantae > Streptophyta > Magnoliopsida > Asparagales > Asparagaceae > Asparagus > Asparagus officinalis. The sequence goes on along the minus strand of NC_033795.1, from coordinate 4,921,345 downwards.
CCCATCGGCTCCATCTCCATCTTCCTCATCCTATCCGCCACCCTCTCCATCCCCCTCCTCAATTACCTCCTCTACCCTCTCCACCGCTTCCTCACCGGTCAACACCCAACCCCCCTGGCCCGCATCGGCTTCGGATTTCTCATCACAACCTTCGCCATGGTCTACGGCGCCCTAACCGAACGAAAGCGGCTCCACGACCTCCAAACCGATGCTCAACCAATTTCCGTTCTTTGGCTTGTGCCGTGTTTTATGCTGGTAGGGTTCGGCGAGGCACTACATTTTCCGGGGCAGCTCGCGTTCTTCTATCAGGAGTTCCCAGAGTCGTTCAAGGGGTCCGGGATGGCGGTGAGCGCGCTTCAATCGGGGGTCGGGAGTTATGCCACGTCGGCGGGCATTGGGATGATTAGGCGTTTTTTGGACGGGTGGATAGCGGATAATGCTAACGAGTCGAGGTTGGATAAGGTGTATTGGTTGATGGCCGGAGTTGGCGCGGTGAATTTTGGGTGTTTTGTTGCGTGTGCGAGGTTGTATATGAGGAAAAAGGGAGGGAAGAGTTGAATTCTCATGTACTCACCATTAATGCAATGTGCTGAATAAGAATTTTTTTTGAAACATACCCATTTCAATTTTTTTTTAAAACCTACCATTTTTTTTATTTACCAAAACCGATCCGATTTTGTGATTAGCAGTCTAATTACCTTCCTAAACAGTCGGGATTGACAACCCCGACTATTAGGACATTAATTTTTAGGGTTTAAGACTTTTAATTAGGGTTTAACACCCTCCTAAATAGTCGGGGTTGGCAACCCCGACTATTTAGGAAGGTAATTAAACTGCTAATCACAAAATCGGGTCGGTTTTGGTAAATAAAAAAAAAGGTCGGTTTTAATTTTTTTTTTGAAATGGGTCTGTTTCAAAAAATTGTTCGCTGAATAAATAAGAATGGTATTACGAAGGTTCGATCTTAGAATATTGTCATAATATAGTCGTCTTAGTTTCGCTTTTAGGAATGTCACGACCTCCCCCCATCGGTCCACAACTCTCTTCTCATTGTTCGTAACTTATAAAGATTGAAACATTTCAGCTCACTAGTTAATTAATTGGACAAATCCGGTGTTTTAATTAGGAGATGTATATATGAATCCGGACAGTCTGAAGATTTCAATATAACTCCCACACGGTCTTGGCTTCAATTCTGTGCTGAAGTATCAAAATTGAAAAAATAGGAGACGTACGATATGAAAGCAGCTCATTCCTTAACCCAACCGATCTACACCTAAAAAACCAACAAATCGACAATAGTCAAACTTAATCGATTTGATTCAGATTGTTAGAAAATAGTTAAAATCTATCGAAGTCCTGTGCGTGTGACTCATTGCGGTTGGAAGTCCCCCTCCTCAAAAACCCCCCAATTTGCTAGTCATAAACCCTAGCCAAAGCCCTAATCCCCTAAAACCCTAAAAAATGTCGAACCCCAACTTCCACCAATTCCCCCAATCAAAATCTATCGACTCCGTCCGCTTCCTCTCCCCAATCTCCTCCTCAATCCCCTCCCCTTCCAGAATCACCTCCCTCAAATCCCCCACCCCCAAATCCATCGTCTTCTCCACCCTCTCCGGCACCCTCCACTTCGCATTCCTCGACCCCGTTGATGGGTCGTTCGATTCGGGCCCCACGGTTGAAACCTCTTTACACCGGGGCTCGGTTTCGAGTATTGACGTTGTGGAGGGGGGAGGGGAGTGTGTGAGTGTGGGAATGGATGGGAGGGTGAATTTGGTTGGGGTTGGAGAAGGGGGGAGGGTGGAGTGGAAGCGGGTTGCAGATAGTAACGGGTTGGTCGGGTATAGTTCGGTCCGGTGGGGGTCGAATGTGGAGTTTGCGACGGGCGGCTTGGGGTTTGGGTTGCAGTGGTGGGATCAGAGAAGGCCCGGTGGAGCCGTGTCTCAGTTGAAAGGGAATTGGTGAGTGAAATTATGCTTGCATATTTTCGTATCTAGGAGGGGCTAGCGAAAACAATTTGAATTCTTGTATTGCATATCATGCAACAGGAAGGATGGAAATCATGTTGGCATTTTGAGAGTAGTGTTGCACTGAAAGCCTTTCCAATTAATATGGGTTTCTGCTTAGAGCGTGTAACTCTAAATTGAATAGGCTCATGGGGATTGAAGTTTAGCAGTGGCTTGTTGGATTTTTTTTGTTCATCCAAATGTTTTCTATGTTCCTTGCTGCAGAAATGTAGTAATAGTGAGTTGACTACGGCTTAGAGAATGGTTAGTAGGCATTAAGAACAACACCGTATATAGTGTTGTTTGCCATTGAACTTCTGTGTGTTGATTTTTTGACGCACAAGCTTTCTCAACAATCATTTATGGCCAGTTCCTTCCTCTTCCTCAACAGTTGTCTAGATTTTATAGGTTCATCTAGTCCAACATTAGTTCCTATGTCAATATGTGAAATCCCTGTCCATTTCATTCACACTAGTGTCTTTCTCAGTCAACGCAGACTCTGATAAATTAGAAATCTTGCTGTCAAAGAGTTACAATATGCCTGTTAAACTTTACAAGCTTATCTATGTTGCTGATGTGTCCCAACATATAAAACTAACAAGTGTTCGTGAATACTGACACATGTGATGTAAGGTTATGACTGGTTACATGAAACCCATGTTCATTTGTTGACTTGGCTTTACCATGAGCATGTAGCATCCTTTATATCAGTATAGTATTCTATCATAAATTTTATGAGGATTTCATGTAATTGAGAGACTGGAAAACTTCTCATTAATTAGTGGCTCGTAAAATTGTAGGAAAGGTTATTTGCCACTGCATCAGTGATGTTTCAGGGTTTCCTAGTGACACATTTGTAGTCTCACAAAATTGTAGGAAAGGTTATTTGCCACTGCATCTGTTATTTTACAGGGTTTACTAGTGACACATTTATAGTTGATATACGCAAATGGGTATATCGAGTGGACACTCAAATCCTGTAGATACTGCTGAATCTTTTCCATCAGTGCGAGATTATCTTTGGAATAGGGATTTCAATGGTTGTATGGGAAAAAAATAAAAAAGAAGAAAAAAGGGACTGCTGGTGTCGAAGTAATTATTTATAGGCCTTATATCTTTTGAGACAAGAACCTCAAATATCTAGTTTTTTTTTTTCTGCGTATGCGGAAATTCCATGTTAATAGCTCTGTTTTATCACATACATTTGTGAAGCATAAATGTCTTGACCTTCAAATAAGAAATGTTTATTTTTAAAAGATTTTTCTATTTATGTCTCTGAAAAATGAAATTTTTTCCTTCTAGTCTTAAAATCTGCTGTAGGTTGTGTTGCATATCACTACTATTACCACAAAAAAGATCTTTGTTCTTTCTGTTCTTTTTTGTACAACAGAAGTTTATGAGAGTGCATATGCTGCAGGGCTCGAGGCAATATGCCTAGCATGGTGCATTCTATTGATATTCATCCTTCACGGAAGCATATTTGTGTGGTATGTCCGCTTAATCTCTGCCAGCAACATATTCTACAACATTTCATTTCAACATATGTTATAACATTTCATTTCCCATTTGTCTTATGCATTCTACCTCCTAATAGAGGGAAGTTAGTTCCTACATAAAATAGTTGCTATGCGTTAGAAATATTTTTTTATTATATTAATGCAGTAGCATGCCAATGGCTAATATTGGCACTTTTAATTAAATGAACAGAAAACAAATTAGGCTTTAGCATTTATTTATTTATTTTCATACCATGGTAATTGATCCATATTGATGAAAAACTGTTAGATAATTTTTTTTTCCAGTTATATCATTTGTATAGGCAAGCCATTTCCAAACTTCTACATAAAACAGAAGTTTTGCTGAATGAAATGAATAAGCATTTGAGATTTGCCCTTCTTTTGAATCTTTTAGTGGATGTTTGGTAGCCTACAAGCCTACAACTGCAGTTACATGCAACTGGGTTATTTGTGTTGTTGCAAGTGTTTGTTTCATCGCAACTAGATGTTGCAGCTGCAACTAAAGTTGATAATGCTCCCTCAGTTGCAGCTTACAACATCAATAACAATAACGAAGCTTTTCCCCCAAATGTTTGGACTTTGGGGTTAGCTACATGTATCTTATTCTTCCATTCCGTTCGATTTTTGGCCATCTCCTCCATTAAGTTAACCATTATCATATCCTCCTTAATTGCTTCTAACCAAGTTCTCTTAGATCTAGCTCTAGATCTCTTTATTCCATTAACTATGATATTATTATTTTTCCTATCCAGTGCATTAAGAGGTCTCCGTTGTACATGACCAAACAACCTTATTTGATTTTCTCTCATTTTATCTTTAATAGGAGCAACCTCTAATTTACTACGGATACACTTCTTTCTTATCCTACCCTGTTGCAGCTTATAACTTACCTTAAAATTAGTAGTTTGCATGAATCAACTAGAGCAGTTGCTTCTGTTAAACTACAAAATCTCTGGGGATTAGGATTGCATAAAATTCTTGCATATTAGATTTCTTCTATAGTAGCGAACTTGTCTGAAGTCAAATAACATGCAATACTTCTTTCTACATGCCTCCCATGTTCTTTTTTGCCCCTACTTAAGACGATTTGAAATTCTTTATGACCATTCTATCTGAATTCATGGAGGCGGGAGGCTCTGGTGGCACGATATTTGCTTGGGACCTTCGATGGCAGCAACAACCGATCATTCTCTCTGGAGCTGGTGTCAGTGGAACAAGCCAATCACTTTCCGAGAGTGACGTGTGGGAAGTCCAATACGACAATCATACTTTATCCTCAAGTGTTACCTCAGCTCCATCAACAAAGATTTTACCTGTTATGATGTGTTCAGAAGATGGGATCCTTGCAGTTCTGGAGCAGGGTAAGCTATTTTCTCACCTGAGGAGCATGTCAAGTTTATCAATCATCACATGAAAAAATTATGTCTTTTCTGTGGTGCATGTTTTCTAAAATATTTATTTATACCAAGTCTACTCTTTTAAGTCTTCCCTCAATATCACAGATGCAGAACCCATTGAACTGTTGGGAGAACCTTGTGCAATCAATACTTTTGACATTGATCCTCAAAATCCATCTGTAAGAATACATTAGAGCAATCTATTCTTATTCTTTTTGTAAATTTTGTTGTATTTCTTTTTTTTTTAATTTATGCTATACGCATATACTTGACAAACCGCAATCTTCTGCAGGAGGTGATATGCGCTTTGGAGTGGGAAAGTATTGGCATACTAACAAGACCAAGGATGGTAGCATACTGAATCTTGAAATTATGTATGTGAAGAGCGTGTAATTTGGAAATATGATAAGGTCAAATTTTGAATCTCTGGGTGAGAGTATATTTGTCTGAGTTTGGTTTTGATGTATTGGGGCAGCTGTTCTATGGCTTTTATAACTTTACAATGTTGATCTACATGACTCACTTAACTTCAATCAGATATGGATTCATTTTTAGTCCGATGCCTTTCTCGTGTCTCATCAGATATTTATTCTACTGCGTTGTGCGAATGTTCATGTTTTACTCAGAAAATGGCCTTTTCTAATTACTTGATGATATTTGTTTTTTTGGAGTACATGAGGGACAGATATGCGATTTGCAACTAACTCGTGCATGTTTGAATATGTGCAAACGGGGAAAAAAGAGAATTTACATGATAATAATTAAGAGTTGTTCCTTCATTGCAAATGAGAAATAATGCATTGCTCAACAGAATTTTCTACTATTGGAGCCAGATAAGGGCTCCTGGGAGATGACATGACTTTGAGAAACGCACGCTAATGAGCTTTCTGCTGAGCCATGCCACATTGTAGCAAGTATTGTTATTGTAAACGTTTCTTAATTTGAACGAGATCATGCCTACTGAACAGAAGAAGATCAGTACCTGTGACTGTGAGCAGATAAAAATGAGCTCAAAATATGAAAGATTCCAACCTCGTGCTACAATAACAAATACCCAGTACAAAATTTTTGGAAACCTACATGAACATCTGTCGCTAATCTTGGCTATGTATCAACGATCCAAAACTTCTCCAGTTGCTGCCTCTTCCATCGATGCCTCTTCTAAATGCCGTGTCATGTGAGATATCTCTAAAGGTGACTTGAGATTTATTTTCCTTGCTTCTGAAATTTTGATGATCAATCACGTCGATCCAACAGGAATCATTTTGACTGCGGCAGCGATGGGCATGCTGAGAAACCCGAAGAACATTGTGGCAATCCATTGAAAGAAAGTGAGAGGAATTGTGTTGGCAAAATCACCAAGGAACTGAACGATTATGAATTGAAAAATGATAGAGCTCGCAACAACGATCACAAACACATTGTTCTCTAAGATTCCATCAAACACGTCTATCTTCTCCATCTCTCTCGAGCTTATCTCGTTGAACAACTGCATATGGAATCCAAAAATGCGGTGTAAATAGAGTGGTTATTTATGTACATCAATTATAGTTAACTTGCGTGTCATATCTTCGATATGCAACAAAGCTTAAGTCGATGGGTCCTATAACAAGTGGCAAAGGTCTCTGCCACTGTGGTTGAGGGCTCTTTTTATGTCCTGAAACGTGGACTCACTACTTAGTGGTATCTTTTCTTTCTCTTTAATCCGTTTTTAAATAGGGGGCTAAGTCATATTCGATCTGGGTTGCTACGATACCATCACAAAGGTCTCCTTTGGAGTTATGATGATGATCGAGGGTTACAACCTTATATTCTAACAATAAGTAAAGAGATCATGTGCGTTCCATTAACTAAGTTCAACTCAAATCTGACAGAAACAACAGAAAATGGGAAAATTATGCTGCCATAAATTACCTGGCAGAAGACAAAGGTATTGAAAATAAGTGTATTCAGCGTGATATCAGACTCAGGGCCCTTCAGCCGGAAAAACCATTTCCCTCCTGCTTGGAAAGACCAAACTAAGATAAACTGAAAGAGAGATTGGCCGAAAATATTTCTCCACATCACATTGTTGATAAAATTCCCTTTTCTTCCAACCGGTGTTCTCTTCATCAATTCATTGTTCGGCGGCTCTGTGGCTAGTGCAAGTGCTCCCAGTGTGTCCATTATCATGTTCACCCAAAGCAACTGAACTGCAGTGAGCGGAGCCTTTCCTAACATGTTTAGCAGAAAATCAAAACGAGGTAAAATAAAAGAGGAATAGTACGAGAAATTTCTTGTAATTTGAAGTTTCAGGAATTGCGAGAAGAGTTGGGAGTTACCAGTGAAGCAAGCCGAGGAGAAATTAACACCCAGAGCAACAACGTTAACGGTCAGCTGAAATTGCACAAACTTCTGAATGTTGATGTACACGGAGCGACCCCATTTGGCCACAGTGACAATGGTTGAGAAATTGTCGTCGAGAATTACAACATCAGCACTCTCTTTTGCGACCTGCAAGAAACTAATAAATGTAACACGAGAAGAAAATTACGATATAAAGGATGGTGTAATAGATAGAATTTGGGCATCGGCGAATGAAATAACGCGGGAGTTATAATTCTGAAACAGCAAGAAACCAGATTCAATTCTAAAAGAAAGCTTCAGATAAAGATTTACCAGTCTGAGAGAACATGGATATATAGGATATGTGGAAAGACACGTTAAGATGAAACAGACAAGGTGATGACACATTTTCATTGAAGGCCAGAAATGTTTCTTCTCAATTGGGAATCAAAACCCAAGTTGAGAGATATCATCAACTCGACATTTCACATAAAATTCAAAGAATGAAGAAGGCCATTGGATATGAAATAACTGAAATTCAAGGGTCTTCTAGAAGAAATTCAGACAGAATAAAAATATGTTCTACTCCTTTTCAGAATAAATGAGAATAATAGCTGGGCAAACAGATTACTAAAATAACTGCATGTGTCTGCAACAGATTTTTTTTGACATTTAATTGAATATAGAAAACCAAAAAAAAAAAAAAGTTCACATACAAACAAATCATATCCAACTGAACGTTAAATCGTAACAAAAAGGCAAACACCTATTAGATTATCTCTATAGGCACAACAGGTCAACTAATGAACCAGGCATAAATGTATAATAAACTTTTTTTTTGTCGAAAAGCTCCCTATCAGAGAAAGAAAAAGGAAAAATGTGTAAGTACCTCAGTTCCTGCAATACCCATTGCCAGACCAATATCTGCCTCGTGAAGCGCCGGAGCATCATTCGTACCATCACCAGTCACAGCAACTACTTCACCAAATGTGGTTCTCAAGTGTTTTACCAAAGTATGTTTATCCAAAGGCGAGGATCGAGCCATTACCTTTTAAATTACAAATAACCAACAAATTCATGGGCACCTTACCACTTAAAAATCAAAAAGTTCAGGAATTATCAGCAAGAAGAATTTATTACCTGAATTTTTGGAATTAGTTCATTTAACTCTTCTAGTTTTTTCTCTCGAAAATCTGGACCTTCTATAGCTATACCATCATCTGTAAGTATCCCACATTCTCTTGCAATGGCTTTTGCAGTATTAATGTTATCTCCTGTAACCATTCTCACTGTTATCCCTGCAGACCTGCAAACTGCAACCGACTCCTTTACGCCAGGACGAACTGGATCTTTGATACCCACGATTCCGATACAAGTGTAACCCCTCATAGGAATCTGATCGTTCAGTGAGAAACCATCCTCTATTTCCATATAAGCAACACAGAGCGTACGAAGAGCTTCCTTAGCGAAGCTTTCTATCGTATAGCTGAGATGCTTAGTTGCTCCTTCATCAAGAGGGACAACTTGGCCTTCGGGATTTAAAAACTTATCGCAAGAAGCCAATATTATCTCAGAAGCACCTTTAGTATGAGCACGGTATCGTCCATCTTCAAGTTGGAGAACCACTCCCATTCTCTTCTTGGTAGAATTGAAGGGTTCGACTTTGATGAGCTTCACTGCTTGGCGCTCTGCCTGAAAATTTCCACCCAAATTCAAGGCAAATTCTAAGATGGCGCTCTCTGTTGGCGTACCTAGAATTTCGGTTTTCCCTTCTTGATTGGTAACAACTTCTCCTCCGGTGTTATTAAATACTGACTGCAAAAGAATTTTAACCGCAACTTCGGGAATTTGAGAGGCGAGATTGCTAGCCTCTTTAGGATTATTCAACTCCTTAACATTTCCACAAATGCAAACTTTTACAGCAGTCATTCGGTTAGTTGTTAGTGTTCCAGTCTTATCGCTGCAAATAGATGTAGCTGATCCCATTGTCTCGCATGCCGCAAGATTTCGAACCAGCGCTTTATCATTCATCATTTTCTTCATGGCAAAAGCAAGGCTTAACGTCACAGCCAACGGCAATCCTTCAGGAACCGCGACCACAACTATTGTGACCGCAATAGCAAAATACTCTAAAAGCTCCAACGCGTCGTCCCCTGACCAGCGAAAGACCAAACCCTGTTGAAATTTACGTTTAATAAGAGATTGCGTTAGCACCGCAAATGTCACCACCGCAAAGAACACCCCGATTTTTCCAATAATAGTCGCGACGCCATTCAATTTCACTTGCAGAGGAGTCTCATCGTCCCCTCCTTCACTAAGGGTAGCCATCAGTTTCCCCCATTGCGTCCTCATCCCAACAGTAGTCACCAGCATTTTGCACGAGCCATCTTGAACTTTCGTTCCCGATAGAAGAAACGGGTTCTCAGAATTAACCTCCACGGGCTCGCTCTCTCCTGTGAGACTTGACTCGTCGATAAGCAAAGAAAATCCTGATATGAACAATCCGTCAGCAGGCACTTGATCTCCAATTGCCAGATTAACAACATCACCGGGAAGTAGATCATAAATAGACAGTCTCTGTCTAAATCCTTTTCGGGTAACTTGTATAGATATCTTCTTCTTCTCCTTATCCAAATCTTTAAACTGTAACGACTGTCTGTAATCGCTCGTCGCGGTGACCAGAACAACTAACAAGATACTAGCAACAATTCCAAGGCCGTCATGCGCACCTACAGGCCATCCCTCAGTAGCGGTACCGACTGTCAGAGATACGAGAGCGCACACACCAAGAATCATGAGGGTCATATCCTGAAGTGCCTCCCATACAAATACCCAAAAACTTTTAACTGGGGTTTCGGTGAACTTATTAGCTCCATATATTCGTAGCCTACGTCTTAGGTCTTTATTGGTCGCACTTATCCCATTTTCAGGTGATGTGTTGAGTTTTCCTACGATGCCGTCCAATCCACCGTGAGCTTTCAATTTCTTTATGCTGTGGCCTTCAACAACGGCTTCTAATTCATCGGCACAAATCTGAAAACCGGCGGCCTTCACTTTGTCAGGTACCTTATATTCCTCTAATGTGATGCCTGGACACATTTGAGAACGACGGTATCGAGATGGTAATCAGATGATGAGAAAATATAGCCCGTTCCTTAAACTACATTATAAAGAGACTTGTTTATGAAAGAAATCAGAAGGATTACCATGTATAAACTGAAGTGCAGCTTTTGAAACTAATACAGCAACGCGCAGCTTCTCCTGCAGTTTATACACGGATACAGGTCAGTCTTTGATGGAAGGAAGAGTATTTTTCTCACAAGCATCATAGGCTCGATCACTATGGTCCTGGCACGAAGTTTGCCGGTGAATGATTGATGCTAGAGAACAGTTCAACGGAACAAATTAATGTTCAAATGGCCGAAGAATTCATATTTTTAGATAAACGGGTGCTACTTTTCTGTACTTTGATCGTTACTTGTTTTCGCATTTTTTTCTACCGAAAACGTGACCGAAAACGTGAACCTCGTCCCCTCTTCAAATTTAATGTATTATTGCTCTGATATATATATGCCCCTTATGGAGCTCTAAGGTTATTAGTTCGATCACCCACCATATCTTGGTCTCTTTGGATTATAATTCGAGATCTATTTCATCACAATTATATCAAAGGCGCATTGCTACCATCAAACTCTCAGCATTTACGTACGTATCCTAATGTCCAAATAGAGCAACCTATATCTGTACTACGAAGGATGTGTATGCTCAGCCCCCTATAAAAGAATATGGAATATTTTTCTCCAACACACTGACGTCGAGAAAATTTAGGAGAAGGTTATCTTCATTAACCCTACTAAAAAAATAAGTGAATAAATTAGGGGAACAAGCTAAGGATGATTGAATTATATTAGCACAGGAAAAAAGAAAAGACGGTGACAACCTGATTGGATTTCTTCATGGCCTTGGCCTCGACCCTCTTCGACAGGTTGGCCGTGAACCTGAACCGCCTCTTCGGGTTCTTGACGACGCCGCAGACGCTCCTCCATCGCTGCAGGGCCTCCTCGGACGAGTGCTTCCCCTTCACCCCACCAAAATTCTGGTTCAAATACTTCTCCATCATATTTTTATCCTTTTTTTTTTTCAATTTTTGTTTTCTTCCACCTTTTTAGTTAGTTTCTCATTAGCAACCCGTTGAGGTTGCAATATGACATGCAAAGGGATCAAGGGGAGGGGGCTTGATATATAAATAAGGGGGACGGGGGAAATTGTGTGGTACTGAAATTGGTGAAACGTGTGATCCGAGAATTGTTGAGAGAGGAGGGGAGGCCGGTGGCGGAGCTTCCATGGGTTTGCCTGGAATTGTGGGGGAGAGAGTAGAACAAGTGGAGATGCACGTCATGGGAAAATTATGGGATCGACGAGACTGAGTTCGGTGTTCTTCGGAATAAGCGCGTGGCAGTAGGATTCGGGTGTTCGTTAGCAGGGTAAAGTTCGCGAAACCCCCTGGGCCGTGGGGCATTTTCTCGCAAACCCCCGACTTTCAAAAATTTCCCGATTGAACCCGTACTAGTGGCGTTATTTTAATTTTGTTGCTTGTCGACGTTCCATGAAAATTTTGAGAGTTTTAGAGGGTTTTGTGGGACACCCTAGAGTTCAGGGTGCTAAGTGAATAAAAAAATGTCATGGAGGTTTCATGGAAAATGGTCAAAAGATTTTGAGGGTATTGTGAAATTTGCACTCCCTACCAACATAGATAAATTAGGGCCTTTTGTCTATTAATATACCACAAAGGAAAATGATAGGGGCACACCTCGAACCACACCCCCTCTCTCAATTGCTACAGTGCACCAGGCCCCACATGTGATTTTAATTTTTAAAATCTCATGTGGGGCCCGGTACACTGTAGCAAATAAGAGAGGGTGTGTGGTTGGAGGTGTGGTTGGGAGTGTGCCCCTAGTATCATCCTACCACAAAATCAAAATTTTTTTTTTGGGGGGGTGGGGGGGGG
>NC_033795.1:4897782-4909082 GCF_001876935.1 Asparagus officinalis | reverse complement strand
TAAGTAAAGAGATCTGTGGACCCTCGCTAATGTAAAACATTAGCGAAGTGATCACCTCTCCGGTTATATTGGTCTGCTAATATTTAAAAGTTTATGATTCATTCAAAATGTATTACTTAACTAGTTTATGTGATTTGCATATTCCTTTTATTTTTAGATGAAGCATAATTAGAATTTAATATTAAAGAATATATAAGGCAATTAGAGGTACTAATGTCACACCCAGGCTTGTCCAACAGCCAATTTTACGACTTGGTTTCCGTGACTTACTATTTAAACTCATCTCTTTCAACACATCTATCAATAACACTATCTTCTTATTTTCTTAATAACGGAGGATCCTAATCCAATCTTTTCCTTGTAAATGAAAAGCGACAAGTAAAAGAAAAACGCAAAACTAACAACGTTTGTATATTTTCTACAATTTCAGGGATTCGAGGTTAATTTCATACAGTAAATATGCTGCATGTAGCAATATCCTGCATGCAAATTTTGTTCTAATTATAATTGCAAAATACCACCGGACGATACCTAATGTCACAGTAAGAAAATGCTACAGACAACATTTTTATAGAAGATGTATTCCTAAATATACAAATGATTGTTCGATTAACTAGTTAGATTTTAATTTTCTATTGCACAAAATGTATTCTCACTACATATCAGACTAAAATCAACTTGATAACGTGGCATTATTTGTTAATATTTTATTTAAAAGGCATCGCAAAGTGCGGAAAATAAGAACTATACTATTCTTTTCTACACTGCACATCTATGTTACAAGAGAGAGAAGTATGAGCTCCTTGATGAGTCATCAATTTTGAAAAATATTAAAGAAAATAAATCTTACATAAAAAAGTAATGTTCTTATCACTACTCTTGCATTATTTTGCAGCTATTTTCTACAAATTGTAAATCTAATTAACACATCAACCAACTTCTTGCTGGGCGTTGGAAATTTAATCCTATCCAAAAGTATCGGCTTTTATCCCTTTATCCCAGCTACACAGAGGAGCACCTTCTTCAGAAAACAATGGCATCCTCTCTCCTCTTCACGAGCTTCTCCCCTCCCTCATCCCTCCCAATTCTCTCCTCCATCAAAACCCATCTCTCTCCCTCTCCAATCTCTCTCTCCATCAAACCCACCAACAGCAACCTTTCCTCCTCGAGATCCCTCTCTGGGTTCCCTCTAACCCTCCCCAAGTCCCTCACTTTAACCCCCTCAGCCTCCCGAACCCCACCCAAGATTGCTGTATTCGCTGCCAAAGGGTACAAGATGAAGACCCACAAGGTTCGATTTTGACCTCTTTTCTGTTATCTGTGATTGATTCCAGCAAGAACCCATCCCTTCGTTTCTTTGTTTTTGAAGGCTTCTGCGAAGAGGTTTCGGGTTACGGGCAAGGGGAAGATAGTGAGGAGGAGAGCAGGGAAGCAGCATTTGCTGGCCAAGAAGAACACTAAGAGGAAGCTTCGCTTGTCTAAAATGGTGAGCCCTTTTGATTTGGGTTCGTTTGGTTCCTGGTTTGCTTGCTATGTGTTTGTGTTAATGTCTGTTGGGAGTTTAATACTAAATTTTTTTAGCTTTGTCTGTTGATGTGAGTGCATGTACGCGAGCACACGCATTCCTTATTGCCCCGTGACATAGCTGAACATTAGGTTGTCACCCGCATCGAAACTTAGGTAAGGGCTTGTTTGGATTGAGGGGAATGAGGGTGAAGGGAAGTTAGGGGAACCATTCAACTCCATTCACCTTGTTTGGGAACACTTAGGAGGTGAAGTTAATTCACCTCCATTCACCTTGGTTCACCCCCTAATAGTATAAAAATTGTTACCCCCCAAATTGGGGTGTAACCAAGGGGAAGGGAATTCCCTTCCCTTCCCTTCCTTTCCCTTCCCTTCCATTCACTCAGTTTCCCTTAACTTCCCTTCACCCCCTACGAATCCAAACAGGCCCTAAAGAAATTGAAGTAACATGTTCTGTCTTGTGCCATAAATGTGCGGAAAAATTGCCTACAGAACATTGCTATCATTTTACCGGTTATGTAGACTCTTTCATAGTCCAGATGAAAATTAAAGTTGTTCTCCTTACTTACATGGAATTCAGTCACACGAGCCAAATGGATAGTGAAACTTAGGGAGTAAAAACTTTAGGCATATATTATGGGAAATCTGGTATCAGTTGGGCTCTAGGATCTTTTGACTTCTTTTGGGCTCTTTGTTCATAAAACAATTCCAGAACAATTCTAACTAAGTTTTCGTAGTCACACTTCTGGTCCTTGTTTAGCTGTTTATGGTACTGACCTAAATTGTCGAAGCATCAAGTAGAACATGAATTGTGATGAAACTAGCAAAGTTGTACATCTCCTTTTCAAGTAAAGTGGAAATTTCTCAATAGATCTTAATACCATTTAGAACAATGTGCTTCCACATGAAACTATGCACCATATGGCTAGGTCATGTCTTTGAGGTTAGTTTAATTGTATTTTGAAAGATTTTGGGTTTATCTGATTCAGGCAATTTGATGATTAAGAAACACTATTAAAATTTTCTCAGGTTAGTTGATGCACGCCTTTAGATAACGTGAGCTGTTAATTGACTTCTTCATAGTAATATTAACATCTTGGAGTAATTTAGCAGTTCACATTACTGTCTATGACTTCGTCAGTCAATTAACATTTTACATCTTGGAGTAATATTGCTCACATGGCAATATTGCTCATGCAAATACCATTGCCGAACTATATGCATTTGGCTGAACACCCATAATACAAATTCAAAATCTAGTAGGAAAACAGCTCAAATATTCATTTGAATTCATCTAATAAAAGTATTTTTTTCTTTCTAACCTGACACTGATTTGTACTAGCTAGTGTCGTACTGAGACTTCCAAGTTATTCTTTCTGATACCTTTTGGCTTCTTTTCTACAGATCGGAGTAGATAAAAGCGACTATGATAATGTCATTGGTGCATTACCCTATCTTAAAGTGAACCGCAAGGCAACCTGAATGAGGTTTAGTTAAATTTGAAATATTTTTTTCCTCTGTTAAAACCTCTTAATTGTAATTCCGATAACTTCATGGTTCATGCTTCTTAAGCTTTTCAATTTTTATCTTGCTGAAACTTTTGATAATATCAATGAGATTGATTTGTATTACATCAATTTCACTTGTTACTCGTTCTGGTGCTTTCTGTAAATGTCTTGCTTTATTAATAATGTTTTTTTCGCAATTAAGGTAGTAATGATGAAGAACCAGACTGATAGTTGTTTGAATATTTCTAATGGTCTTTGAGTCATATTTAAGATACCATGGACGAGTGGTCTTCGAGTCATATTTAAATTAACATGGAAGAGTGTTATTCTCCAAATTATATTGACCAACCTTTCCACATCTAATCGTTTTGAGTTTATACTTGTAAACATACTCAAAGTATTGATATGGACAAATGTTTTTTCCTTTTTGAGGCTTAATTGTGCTTTAATTTAAGCTAGTATGCTTGAAATTTAATATACATGCACCAGCTCTATTAAGAGACAGGATTGAGAAGTTTATTTACTGGAAAAGTCTCTCTTTGATTTTAAGTGTTGTGTGCTTGTATACTAGTCAATGTCAAACTCCTAAAAAAAGAGAAACAAATAATAATGTATAGAACATTAAAATAACAAATAATTTGAAGGGGAAATTGCTTCTAGCCCCTAATTTTCTTACACGTATCCCCCAAGACTTTTTAAACGCTCCAAAAACTCTAAAATCAAAGTCATAATTCCCTGAGCCCGCAAAACACAAAACCCAAGTGTTTAAAAATTAAAACATGTGAAGACCATAATACCATTTCTCTTTCTTTTTTCATGATGTTACTGTGATGATTTGAAATGAGTTTTTTTTTTTTTTTTTTTTTTTTGGGGGGGGGGGGGGTGGGGGGGATTTTAGTTCCCTCTAAAATTTTCCAACGGCGTCGACATCGGTGGTGAAACTTTCCCGACGTTCGTTCATGGGGCGAAGAAAACTGCGATCTTGAAGATGGTGATGATGAGTTGCATTGCTAATCTCCTCAAGTTTAAATATTGTTGTATTTTTTTTGAAATCGATGACTTGAGATTAAAGTAGAGCATATAAATTTATATATTGTTGTTATTTCATTGAATAAGTTTGTTGTTAAGCTTATGAGTTGATGATGAATGAATGTTACGTGTTGGTTTTGAAAGTTACAAGTTGGTTGTGTAATTTACGAGTTAGTTGTCAAGGTTACGAGTTGGTTGTGAAGGTTACGCGTTGGTTGTGAATGTTACGCGTTGGTTGTGAAGGTTACGAGTTTGTTGTGAATGTTACGAATTGGTTGTGAAGGTTACACGTTGTTTGTAAAGGTTACGAGTTGTTTGTGAAGGTTATGAGTTGATTGTGAAGATTACGAGTTGATTGTGAAGGTTACGAGTTGGTTGTGAAGATTATGAGTTTGTTGTAAAGGTTACGAGTTGTTTGTGAAGGTTACGTGTTGGTTGTGAAGGTTACGCGTTGGTTGTGAAAGTTACGAGTTTGTTGTGAATGTTACGAATTGGTTGTGAATGTTACACGTTGGTTGTGAAGGTTACGAGTTGGTTGTGAAACTCGGTAAGGAGTTGTTGTGATGATTACGGGTTGGTTGTGAATGCTAGTTAACAACAATCACAATCAACTCATTGCCGAGGTTCACAACCAACTCGTAAGCTTCACAAACAACTCATAACCTTCACAACAAACTCATAACCTTCACAACCAATGCATAACCTTTAAAACCAACTCGTATCCTTCACAACCAACTCGTAACCTTGACAACCAACGCGTAACATTCACAAGCAACACGTAACCTTCATACCCAACTCCTAACATTCACAATCAATTCGTAGCCTTCACAACCAACTCGTACCCTTAGCAACTAACTCGTAAACTTCACAATCAACTCGTAACCTTTAAAACCAACACGTAACCTTCATTTACCACCAACTCATAAACTTAACAACAAACTCATTACAGTGAAATAACAACAATATATAAATTCACATACTCTACTTTAATCTCAATTCATCGATTTAAAAAAAAATTATAATAATATGTATAATAAAAAAATATAGCACTCAGATTCAAGTACAAGTTAAAAAAGAGAAAAATTACACCGGGAATCATCAGAGTTCCCGCCTTTTCTTCGCCTCATGAATAAACGCAGGAAAAGTTTTACCGCTGATGTTGACGCCGTTGGAAAATTTTACCGCTGATGTTGACGCCGTTGGAAAATTTTGGAGGGACTAGAATTTCCCCCCCAAAACCCATTTCAATCATCACAGTAACATCATGAAAAAAAGAGAAAGAGAGAGAGAGAAAGTGTATTATGGTCTTCACATGTTTTAAACTTTTGGGTTTTGTGTTTTGGGGGACTCGAGAAATTATGGCTTTGTTTTTGGGGGTTTTGAGAGCGTTGAAAAAAATCTTTGGGGGTGGGGGATACTTGTAAGGGAAAATTGCTTCTAAGGAAATTGAGGGCTAGAAGCAATTTTCCCTTATTTGAATCTGAGCTCCCACTTTTACTCACATACAAAATAATCTTTCTAGATTATGAACAGCATAGAAAGCACTCGCTCTTTAGAGCCATTCTCTCATAATGTATCTTTTACAACATAATAGGTTTACATAATTAAGACATCCTTAGGTAGACACTTAGATAGTTGCACATAAACTTGTGCATTTGCATGTAATATTAGTCAATCATCGCCATTCTTATCATTGTTAATCTCATCAAGAACCACAATAAGAGCAGCGATGAAGGCATAATCAACATTTGCATACACTGTCACAGCAAAAGTGTCCCTCCCCAAAAAAATACTCCCGGCATTGTGTCTCTTTCTCATCCGCATAAATAAGTTGTCAATTCTTTAGAATTCAGTTACTGGCAATAAATATAGATTACCAAAGAAAAAGGGTTATTTGCACTTAAAATACACCAAATGTTACTCCGTTTTTAATTTTGATACACCCATTTTACAAAACAGAAAAGAAAGGGGGGAAAGGAAAAAGATAGGGAGAAAAAGCCATTGTTTACCTCGTTTTTTGAACTTTGCCAAACATACCTAAACTTTAACAAAAGATTTAACTTTGATACCCCAAACTTTAGCATAAATTTAACAAAAATTTGAGTTTTTGGTATCAAAGTAAAATTATGTGGGTATTTTTTGGGCAAAGGAAACTTTGGGGTGTTTTAGTGCAAATAACCAGAAGAAAAAATGTATTATTGTGCTTCTTACCTCAGCTACGATTGTTTCGGTATTTCCCAGATAAATTTTGCAGGATCTCTCAAAGAAGCTTCCTTTGATACTGCAATCGCAAGCGTCTTCGCTTGTGTTTGATGCTAAGAACACACACCAAGCTGTGTCTTGAATTGGAGCACTGAGGATTTCTTGACACTGAATATGATATCTTTGTCGTCCGTGCTCTTTCCTCTGAACACTTTTCATCTCCTGTGTGCAGTCCTTATCTAGGTGAAGAAGACGTAGCCAAATAATAGAGGCCAATTAACTCAAATTAAAGTTGTAGCGTGCAGTGGAATTTACTATTCCTCTAGTTTATTGTTGCAGATAGGCTGTATGAGTGAACTTCTTGACCTCAAAGAAAGATTGAATTTCTTTATTTATTTTTGAGAAATAGTAAGTTCGAAACAACGATATTGCAGGAGGTCTATCTGCAATTAGACTCTCTTTGACATACTCTCATTTCTATATGTCAATTGTTTGGTTTGCAATAATATCTTCTCATAGACCAACATAGAACACTAGCTGCTCTGGCGTCCAAACTTTGATTGGAATTGTTGGATATTTGTTGCATTTTCTCATTGCTGTCTTGTTACATTCTCGCTCTGAGAAATGAAATAGGTTGTGTTTACTTTCTTGTCTGAAATTAGGCTCTTTTGGTGAACTCCAAACTCCTCACCTAGATAAGGAAAAAAAAATCTCCTCAAAAAGAAAAATGTCTAGTAATTAAGAAAATCGACTCAAATACATCTGCGCTCGCACTTCGGCTCACACAAGATAATTTTATTTTGGTTGATAGCAGCAGCAAAGTAGAACATCGTGCTTTGTCTCAATTTAGAATCATTCTCTCATATTGCAAATTTTGCTACGTAACAGAGTTCAGAATTATGACATTCGACATCACAAAACAACACAGTATTAGCCAGGTAGACTCGCATACTTGCACATCAAAGTACCGCATTTTCGTGTACATGTCAATCCTAGTCATCTCCATCTTCGTAAATCTCGTCCAGAATCACGATGAGAGCAGCGATGAAGAATCACGATGAGAGCAGCGATGAAGGCACAGTCGATATTTGGATACACCCGTCGCACCAAAAGTATCCTTTCCGATAAGCACGCTCCCGACTGTGTTATGTTCTCTCATCTGCCTAATACAAGTTCAACCTCTCATGGTTGAATCATCTCAACTTCACATTAGGTAATCGTACGTAGACCACCACTATATCATTGTTTTGAACTGTCTTCTCTAGTTTTAGAATCATTCTCTCATATTGCAAATTTTGCTACGTAACAGAGTTCAGAATTATGACATTCGACATCACAAAACAACACAGTATTAGCCAGGTAGACTCGCATACTTGCACATCAAAGTTCCGCATTTTCGTGTACATGTCAATCCTAGTCATCTCCATCTTCGTAAATCTCGTCCAGAATCACGATGAGAGCAGCGATGAAGAATCACGATGAGAGCAGCGATGAAGGCACAGTCGATATTTGGATACACCCGTCGCACCAAAAGTATCCTTTCCGATAAGCACGCTCCCGACTGTGTTATGTTCTCTCATCTGCCTAATACAAGTTCAACCTCTCATGGTTGAATCATCTCAACTTCACATTAGGTAATCGTACGTAGACCACCACTATATCATTGTTTTGAACTGTCTTCTCTAGTTTTAGAATCATTCTCTCATATTGCAAATTTTGCTACGTAACAGAGTTCAGAATTATGACATTCGACATCACAAAACAACACAGTATTAGCCAGGTAGACTCGCATACTTGCACATCAAAGTTCCGCATTTTCGTGTACATGTCAATCCTAGTCATCTCCATCTTCGTAAATCTCGTCCAGAATCACGATGAGAGCAGCGATGAAGAATCACGATGAGAGCAGCGATGAAGGCACAGTCGATATTTGGATACACCCGTCGCACCAAAAGTATCCTTTCCGATAAGCACGCTCCCGACTGTGTTATGTTCTCTCATCTGCCTAATACAAGTTCAACCTCTCATGGTTGAATCATCTCAACTTCACATTAGGTAATCGTACGTAGACCACCACTATATCATTGTTTTGAACTGTCTTCTCTAGTTTTAGAATCATTCTCTCATATTGCAAATTTTGCTACGTAACAGAGTTCAGAATTATGACATTCGACATCACAAAACAACACAGTATTAGCCAGGTAGACTCGCATACTTGCACATCAAAGTTCCGCATTTTCGTGTACATGTCAATCCTAGTCATCTCCATCTTCGTAAATCTCGTCCAGAATCACGATGAGAGCAGCGATGAAGAATCACGATGAGAGCAGCGATGAAGGCACAGTCGATATTTGGATACACCCGTCGCACCAAAAGTATCCTTTCCGATAAGCACGCTCCCGACTGTGTTATGTTCTCTCATCTGCCTAATACAAGTTCAACCTCTCATGGTTGAATCATCTCAACTTCACATTAGGTAATCGTACGTAGACCACCACTATATCATTGTTTTGAACTGTCTTCTCTAGTTTTAGAATCATTCTCTCATATTGCAAATTTTGCTACGTAACAGAGTTCAGAATTATGACATTCGACATCACAAAACAACACAGTATTAGCCAGGTAGACTCGCATACTTGCACATCAAAGTTCCGCATTTTCGTGTACATGTCAATCCTAGTCATCTCCATCTTCGTAAATCTCGTCCAGAATCACGATGAGAGCAGCGATGAAGAATCACGATGAGAGCAGCGATGAAGGCACAGTCGATATTTGGATACACCCGTCGCACCAAAAGTATCCTTTCCGATAAGCACGCTCCCGACTGTGTTATGTTCTCTCATCTGCCTAATACAAGTTCAACCTCTCATGGTTGAATCATCTCAACTTCACATTAGGTAATCGTACGTAGACCACCACTATATCATTGTTTTGAACTGTCTTCTCTAGTTTTAGAATCATTCTCTCATATTGCAAATTTTGCTACGTAACAGAGTTCAGAATTATGACATTCGACATCACAAAACAACACAGTATTAGCCAGGTAGACTCGCATACTTGCACATCAAAGTTCCGCATTTTCGTGTACATGTCAATCCTAGTCATCTCCATCTTCGTAAATCTCGTCCAGAATCACGATGAGAGCAGCGATGAAGAATCACGATGAGAGCAGCGATGAAGGCACAGTCGATATTTGGATACACCCGTCGCACCAAAAGTATCCTTTCCGATAAGCACGCTCCCGACTGTGTTCTCTCATCTGCCTAATACAAGTTCAACCTCTCATGGTTGAATCATCTCAACTTCACATTAGGTAATCGTACGTAGACCACCACTATATCATTGTTTTGAACTGTCTTCTCTAGTTTTAGAATCATTCTCTCATTTTGCAAATTTTGCTACGTAACAGAGTTCAGAATTATGACATTCGACATCACAAAACAACACAGTATTAGCCAGGTAGACTCGCATACTTGCACATCAAAGTTCCGCATTTTCGTGTACATGTCAATCCTAGTCATCTCCATCTTCGTAAATCTCGTCCAGAATCACGATGAGAGCAGCGATGAAGAATCACGATGAGAGCAGCGATGAAGGCACAGTCGATATTTGGATACACCCGTCGCACCAAAAGTATCCTTTCCGATAAGCACGCTCCCGACTGTGTTATGTTCTCTCATCTGCCTAATACAAGTTCAACCTCTCATGGTTGAATCATCTCAACTTCACATTAGAGGTAATCGTACGTAGACCACCACTATATCATTGTTTTGAACCGTCTTCTCTAGTTAGTTTCATATTGGCAGATACACGTCGGGATGTTAACTTTGGGCTATATATGGAGGATCTCAAATGCATCTAAATGACAAAAATACTCTTTAGGGGTCTATTTAAGTAACAATTATAGAGTTTAATCTGAAACCACTTATGAGAATTAGGGGACGTAATAATAGGTTTTCAATAATTTGAAGGAAAATTTTAAAATAACTTAAGAATTTGAGACCTGATAGCGATCTTCATTAATTTAAAGGCAAATTTCAAAATAACTTAAGAATTGGAGACCTGATAGCGATTACAATGATTCGTGGGACTAATTCGAGAGATGAAAGATTAAAGTGAAAAAATATCAGGGGGAAAAGCAATTTTATTGTCCTGGTTACCTGCGCTACTATGGCATTGGAATCTCCGAGGTAAAATGTGCAGGATTTCTAGAAGTAGTGTCCTTGGGTCTTGAAGTCGCAAACATTTTCACTTGTGTTCGATGCAAAGAACACGTCAAGCTGTGTCTTGAATTTGAACAGAGAGGATTTCTTTGGAGCCTGAGCTGTCTCCTCTGAACACTTGCCATCTCCTGTGTACAGATGGTATCTAGAGGTCAATCAACTCAAAACTCACTCTGAGCTGGTCATACTTATTTCAAGAATTAATTTCATAGAACCCCAGAACTTTAAGAGCTGTTGCACATAACTCTCCTGAACTTCGGTGTTTTCTCACTAAGCCTCTTACGTGTGATTTGGATAATAACTTTGATGTTTTCTCACTAAGCCCCTTTACATGTAATTTGGAAATAACCAAAATTTCCTAAAGAGTGAAAAGACCAAAATTTAGGGGAGAATGTATATTGCCTTTTAATCGACAAGTGATAAAGTTTCACATTTCTTCTCTCAAGAAAATTTAAGGTATTTGCAAACTACATGTAGGGGCGGTGTGCTGAGGTAATTCGAAATTCAGGAGGTTTTATGAGACGCTATAAAGTCAAAAAAAAAAAAGTTAAAAATGTTATGTTCAATACTCCAGAAGTTCAAAGGGTCCCTTAATTCAAAGGGTTTTCTTGAGATATTCCTAGGCTGGCAGTGAAGAAGATTTGGAAAGCATAAATTGTTACAAAAAGATAAGTTAGGATTACAAGATGTGCTCAGGCTATTCTTTCTCTAAAAATTTGTGCTTGCCCAAATCTAGGGTTAGGCATGGGCCGGGTCAAACCGCGAGCTGACATGGCCCTGCCTGTCATAGGTCACAACCCGACCCGACCCGGCC
>NC_033795.1:4895176-4897772 GCF_001876935.1 Asparagus officinalis | reverse complement strand
TATACCCGAGTCACGAGCCGGGCTGGTCTAGTCTAGACCTGGGGTCAGAGAAGTTGGTCTGGTCCATGCCCGGCCTGGCTCGACCCAGCCCAACTCGCCCGGGCCTATGATATAATTTTTTCATTAGGCTAGATGTCAACAAAGCCAAAAGGCCATAGGTTTTTGGCTTGTAGGTGGCCTATTGAGAAACAAAGCAACGATATTTAACCTCGCTGCTATCTACTTGGAATGATTAAGAAATTTAATGTAAGTTTAAAATTAGTTTAATACAAGTTTAAATTACTAAAAAATAGACTAGAAATAATTTTGTAATGTAAATATAAGTATAATATAATTAAAACGTGAAAAAAGAAAAAAAGGTTAGACGAAAACCTCATGGGCAAGCCCATGAGTCCATGACCCATGGGCAAGCCCATGACCCATGGGCCGATCCACAACCACGGCCGTGGGTTAGGTCAGACCTAGCCCACACCTAGGCGGGTCATGGATCGAGCTAAGTCCAACGCCAGACTTGGGATCAGAGAAGTAGGTCAAGCAGTGTCTCGACCTGACCGGAAAGATAAGTCAATCGGTTCGGAAAGTGGTAGAGTACCTGTTGTCGCTCAACCGACTGTCTTATCCCGGTTTTCTCTCTCTAATTGAATGCCTGCCCTCGGCATGGGCACGTCATTGTACCCATTATGACCTGATCAGACTCAGCCCGACCTTGAACCTGACCGGCCGTCTCACACCCACCCCTACCCAAATCTACTTCTACCAGTCCCGGATATTTATCTCCAACAGTTTCTAATAGTACATCCTTCTAATCTTTGGTATTTTCAAAATAATTCTTCGAATTATGGTCAAACCACAAATTGTACCTTTCTATTTTATTTCTGTTAATGAGTAACATAATGAAAATACTAGCTACGATCTACCGTCTTCTTCGTTCTCCTTCAGAAAACACATAATTATCTTCCATCCACTTCTTATCGAGGAGAGTTTTCTTACTGTTGGTGGTGGTAGTATCTCTATGCTGCACTGAGTTGCGGACGGTTTTGCAGATAAACACAAGTAGGGGCGTGAAAAGATACCTGTATCCGTGGATATATTTATATTTGTATCTATTAGATACTAAATATTTATATTCGATTACAAATACGTGATATGTAGCGAAATATATATCTGTATCTATATCTTAAATATCCAAATATATCCAAATATATGTTAATCAAACAATTGAAATTATTTTGGCCCTTAGATTAATGAATGTGAGGTTAATTGTGATGATAAAAAGATCTATAACCAACATATTGCCGAACACACGAAGCGGCCAAATGAAGAACAAACTTGAATCCTTGTTATCACTCCAATGAATGTTGAGTCTAGTCATGTGTGTAGACCTAAACCCGATATTTAAGACTAGACAATAATAAAATTTCCTCAAAAAAGAAAAAAATAGTAATTGGAAAATCATTTAAAATACATTTGAGCTCTAACTTTTGCTCATACCAGATAGTTTTCTTAGAATGATAACAGCATACATTATGCTTTATGTTTAGAGTCACTTATCTCATATTACAACTTTTACAACACAACAGAGTTCAGAACCACACAATATTAGCTAGGCACACGTACATACTTGCACATAAAGTTCTTCATTTTTCATGTACATATCAATCTCCGTCGTCTCGGTCTTTGTTTATCTCGTCCAGAATCACGATGAGAGCAACGATGAAGGCATAGTCGACATTTGGATACACCGTCACACCAAAAGTGTCCTTACCCAGAAGCACACTTCCAACTGTGTGGTGTTTTTTCATCTGCATAATACAATTTCAAATCTCTCATAACCAATTAACTCAAGTTAACATAGATCTGTGGGTTAAGTGCACAGTGCCTTGTTAGTATCACACTTTGGGACTTATTATCGGTATCTGTCTGATTTTGGTAGATACACCATTTGCATGTTTTTTTTTTCCTTGACTAGTTTACTCTTAGGTACATTCATCAATTTTTAACCAAGGGTAGTATCTGTCAAAATTTCACCCAGGGTAAAAGTGTCAAAACTTTTCACCCGTAGAGTCTATTTGACAAAGGCTTATAAATTCCAGAACACAATACCACCGATTCTATGTGCAAAAACCAGAGATTTGTTATTAAAAAAATTTATTGCTGCTCTGTTTACCTGAGCTACAATGGTATTGCAATCTCCGAGATAAATGGTGCAGGATCTCTCAAAGTAGCTTCCTTTGATCTTGAAGTCGCAAACTCTCTGGCTTGTGTTTGATGCCAAGAATACATCAAGCTGTGTCCTGAACTGCAGCAGAGAGGATTTCTTGACACTGAAGAGCTGATCTTTGGAGTCCGAGCTGTCTCCTCTGAACACTTGCCATCTTCTGTGTGCAGACAGTATCTACGGGAAAGAATATGTTGTCATATAACAGAGGTCGGTAAACTACTACTAAATTTGAACTTTCTCACCTTTAATTTCAAGGGGTGTTTTTGCAGAATATATGGCTAAATATAGCATAACGCCCTCAACTTTGGATGGTTATATATCAGATAACCTCCATAACTTTGAAAATATTAGAAAAACCCCCTTTAAGTATGGGAT
>NC_033795.1:4876620-4895166 GCF_001876935.1 Asparagus officinalis | reverse complement strand
CCCAACCCCCCCCCCCCTAACTTTCAGATTTTATCAGCAAACCCCTTCAATTTTGAGACTTTGCCAAAAAGAACCACTAAAGTAGGGGGTTTTCTGATAAAATCTCAAAGTTAAAAGGGGTTATCAAAATAATACTTAACTTTGAAAATATCAAAAAAAGCCCTTTTAACTTTATGTGGGGCTATCCAATAATCGTCCAAAGTTAAGGGTTTTTAAAAATATATTTAGGTCAAAATATGTCTTTCAAACCTTTGATTTTTTTTAATAAATATTTCTAATCTTCATTGGTCAAACTACAAATTGTACCGGTCTAGTTGATTTCTATGGTTAATTGCGGATAGATCCTAATACTATTTGCCAAATTTGTTGGGATTCTCCCCAAATCTTGTTGGGAATTTAACGCCGAAATCCCTAATGCAACAGAAACGCAGAATAAAAAAAAGTACACCAAGTTTTAACGAGGTTCGGCAACTGCCTACGTCCTCGGGAGCCACACAATAAATTTCTTATTAATCTAACAAGAAATTACAATTCAGAGCGAATCTCAAACTTGAGATTCCTCAAATAAATTTAATCTTTACCGTAGCTACAGTAAGATTCCCTTCTCTCTTTAAATACCCCTCTTTACTTCTTTCTCCCCTCTTTAATTTCTTCCTTAATGATTTCACTTTCGAAATCACGACAAAGAGAGAGCGCTGGAGAAAAATCGCGAGAAAGGGGAGGAGTTCCGCCGCCTCTGATTTTGCACGAGAAGATGAGGAGAAGAAGCTTAAATCTCGGGCTTGGGGTTTCCCCTTTTATAGGGAACCCCTAGCCAGCTCACGACAGGCTGTCGTGAGTTGTCCTCAAACTCGCCTGCACGTCGCGTGGGCCTCGCTTGCTCAAGATCCGCCTGCAGCTGTCGTCGAACTCGCCAGACCAAGATTCGCCTGCTCGAGAGTTTCGCCTGCAGCGACCACGAACTCGCCTACTCAAAGAATCCGCCTGCTCGATCACGAGCTCGCCTGCTCAAGAGGTCGCGAACCGCTGGACCTCGAGCTCGCCTGCAAGGTTTGGGCTTCACCCCCAAAGCTAACAAATCTCATAATGAAGACTGCGAGTGTTGACTAGGAATATTGAACAGCTAGTCAATGTTGGAGAATGCAAAGGGTAGAAGTTTGAAGGGTTAATGTATAGGAAGATGAAATGATGTATTAATGGTTAGCTTCTTGAACTTTTCTTTGGACCTTATAATAAGGTATGTGCTAGTGTTAAAAAAGTCATCCTCTAAAGAGAGGGAGGATTCTCTTAGAACTCTTGAGGGATCGGTGTTTTCGGGTTCTTTGAGATATGTGGTGTGATAGTAGGCCTCGTAGAGCTCTTGAGTGATCGGTGTTTTTGGGTTCCTTGAGAGATGTGAGGATTTTCAAGTTTGTGCATGCAAAACTTATATCATTATTATTGGTTGTATTGATTTGTGAAGATAGTGGATTGCTCTGCTTAGAGAATCATGGATGTAGGCATGTTTGGCCGATTCACGTTAAAAATACTTTGTGTTGTGCTTGCGCTCTTGTGTGCTCCAATAATCCCAACAAAATTTAACTTAGAACAATGTAATTCTATTGTTGTAGAAACAGCCTCTGGGTAAACTTTTTTGATTTCTTTACTTTTAGCGAAAGAGAAAATTGGTTTTTTTTTTTTTTGGCAAACATAACCCCAAAGCAAAGAGTGGAAAGTGTTATGCTATAGAACTTTAACCCTTAACCCTCACTACAATTTTGGAGGTTTGGTGTAACGGTAAAGGAATTTGACATGATGTTAGAGCAACCAAGTACGAGTCTTGTTGGTCACGATTTTCTAAGAGGATTTTAGAAAGAAATTGATACTGCTAAGTGAGTCCAACTTAATTTATATCCATAAAGGGTCTTCAACCTGTAGGGGGCGTATAGCAGACTATAAAAGTAGAACCCTCAATCCCCACATAATTTCGGAGTTTTGATATAATAATTAGGGACTTCGACATAAAGAATTTGACTAAGGGGTTCCTTTTGTAACAACAGAACTACGCGGGTAGTAACTTCAGTTCTACCTGCAATTAACACATATAATGATTATCTATCCTCCTCTTCTTTTCTTTCAGAACACACGCATAATTCTTTCTTCCCTCCTCTTCTATGAACCTAATTATATATCGTAACAAAAAATAAATACATAAATAAATAAAAGAAAGAGAGAGAGAGAGAGAGAGAGAGAGAGAGAGAGAGAGAGAGAGAGAGAGAGAGAGAGATCTTTATTGTAACTGTGCACGGTATACAATTTGGATTTGATAATGAAATATTGGGTATCAAATTAGCAAATACGAAGGGTTCGAAGGAAACCCCAATCAAATTTCACAAACTTTTTGATCTAATGAAATAGATATCTGACGAAATTAATTAAGAGATCGACGGACCTTTTGTTGCATGGACATGAGCGGAACCCCGTTAGCGTCGAGCAAAACTCGGCGGTCCCTTACGCTGAGGAGGGTGCCCTTCACCTTGAACACCACGGCCCCGTTGACGTCGGTCACGACGAAGTCGCCGTCGGTGATGCTGATCGCCTTCTTGGTGACGGTGAGGTCGACCGGATACGGTGCGCAGAACTGCGGGCCCACGATCGCCAGGGTAGCTAGGCATCGCAGCCATGGGTCGTTTCGGATCGAGTTTGGTGAGGGCGTGTGGCTTGGTAATTGAGAGGAGGAGATCTTTGGCTGGTGCTGGCAGTTTTTTTCTTAGGGCTTTTTGTTTTTAGGTCCATTTGTTTACCTAGCTTTATCTTTAAACCCAAGTATTATTAGTTATATCTTTACACCCAACTTTTTTTTTGTATTTATCTTTAAACCTAATTTTCTTATATAGGGGGACCCACATATGAGAATAATATATTTTGGAATTGGGTTTAAAGATAAATACAAAAAGAAAGTTGGGTTTAAAGATACACCTAATAATTCTTGGGCTTAAAGATAAAACTAGGTAAACAAATGGACCTAAAAACAAAAAGACTTTTTTTTATACGCTGGCATGAGGTGTGGACAGTTTTATAGATGCACCCAAGAGTTTTTATTTTAGGGCCCGTTTCAATAAAAGTATTGAAAGTAAGAAATAGATTACAGAAATAACTTTTAAAACTATGAAATAGGAAGTAGCGAAAATAACATTTTTTTGTTTGTTTCATATATTTTTAGAAGTAATGAAAGTAGAACTTCTTCCTCTTCATTTACTTTTTTGTTTGTTTCATGTATTCTTTCTGATATTGCTTTTTTTTTTTTTAACTTTCTGGAGTTTTTAAACCAATTTGGTCTCTGTACGCGGGCTTCATACTCAAATTAATCCTCGTCCTTTATTTTTTCCAACTTGGTTCTTCTGTTGGGGCTTTATACTCAAATTTGTCTTCTAACTTTACTTTTTCTCGAATTAATTTTCGTATTGGGGTTTCATATTCAAATTGGTCCCTCTATTTTACTTTAACTTCCAGCATTTTTCAGTTAGGGTTTGTGACCCTAATCTAAGTGAGTGAGGGGAAATGAATATAAAAATTGAAAGATTTCTATTTTTATAATTAAAAATAAAGATTATATGAATGGGTTTTTTAATATAATTTAAGAGGTATTTTGGTCTTTTTAGATCGCGTGACATACCTAGGGGGACCGGTTAGAGTATAAAACCCCAGTACGCTAACCAATTGGAGTATGAAACCCCAATATAAGGACCAAATTGGTCTTTTAGCTAGGCTTTTTTTTAAAGAAAACCTTGGTTAGGGAGAGCTTCAATCAGTGTGGCCCAGAGTTAGGATCTCCACTTAACCAATAAAATCCCACGTGCTGAGCCCCACCTTTAATCCTACACAAAACCAAATGAATATGGGACTGGAATCAAACCCATACGGTCTAGGTGTTGGAAATTCGTGCTAAATACATGCAAAATACGTAACAGAAGACTGTATGTATAATAATACTAAGCATGTAGAGAGCATGAAAAATAAGCTAGGACCATCCTAATTAACTAAGCATGTAGAGAGCATGAAAAATAAGCTAGGACCATCCTAATTAAATCTAACATGATCCCTATATTAAAGAGAGCATACAAGAGTTAGAAAGTCATACTTTCGAAGCGTGATTCGATGGAAAATCGAACAATCCCTAGCTCTTGCTCCTTGTAGTAGTAAATCTCTTCGTAGTGGATCTCTAAGTCTTCAAGTGAGCTTGATAAAATCGGAGTCTTCTTGAGACACAAGGCAAGATATCCACTCCGGGGTACTTTAAAATCCTACTACTTCCTCTTACTCAAAGATTGTTAGAGTTTAGTTAGAGGTAGATCCCTCTTCTTTTCTTTTATGGAAAGCAACTATGAATAAACCATTTATTTCATTTTTTTCATTAATCATGAAAGAAGAAAGAGAGCTCATATTTATAGAGAAAGAATATGTCATGATATGAATGACTCATCCTATGAGTCACACCATGAGTTATCAAAACAATGATTCTCTCATGAGTCATGCAATGATGAATGACTCATCCTATGAGTCACACCATGAGTTATCAAAACAATGATTCTCTCATGAGTCATGCAATGACTCATCTCATGAGTCATGCAATGAATCATGAAGAATCAAAACTATGTGCTAAAACCATGTTCCCAAACCATACAACCTTAATGACTCATCTCATGACTCATTAATCAATGTATAATAAAGTACGTATTTCATAAATAAAAATACCACATCAATACGGTATTTTGTAATTTTCCAATCATTAACTAATAAGTCATCATATGACCAAAATGTCAATGAGTTGACCAAAAGTCAACTATTGACCAAAAAGTCAACCAGTTGACTAAAACTTAACTTTATGGGGAAAATACTGGAATTTATTTCTTAAGCACATAGCATTCTGATTTTACCGATACATATAACCGTTTATGTGTATCCGGTGAAAATCATATATGCGTATCAATCATACGCATTACTCTATAAATTTGTATTTCATATGATTTAAGTACGCGCTTGGTGTGACTCTAGAGCCCAACTTAAGAACTCGGCAGTGGATGATATCCATAAGTACAACAGATGTGCTAGTCACACATAAAGACTACCCGGGTATAAGTTGTGATAAATGTCTGTAAGATGCTTACACAATTTTATCAGGACCACTCAGCGATAATACCGTACAGTCCGGTCTCTTTATCAAACCATGTCAAACTATTGAGACTGGGGTATGAAAAACTGTCAAACCCTAATTGCTCAATTAGTGTTTGTTGATATTAAACTCATAACCTATAAGTAATTGCTCAATTAGTGTTTGTTGATATTAAACTCATAACCTATAAGATCAAACTGACACTCAGTTTATCTTATTTACCTCAGCCAAGGATTTAAACTGACAATCAGTTTATCTTATTTACCTCGGCCAAGGATTTCCAGGTTATAGTTATATCAAACAATCTTATGATATCAACCCCTTATACTGGGAGAGAAGAATCTCATCTTGGTATCTCAATATCTACTTATGCCTCGGGATGCACCTAACAAGAACCGTTATGCACAACTCGATGAGAACTGTGGTTAGGTAAAAGTCTATGTACATCTATACTGACATGTAAGATATTACACTCATACCTCAGGTCATGAGACTACTTTGTACTATATCACTTGAGAACTTCTTTTTGACAGTTAAGTATAATTAC
This sequence comes from Asparagus officinalis, assembly GCF_001876935.1. Lineage (NCBI taxonomy): Eukaryota > Viridiplantae > Streptophyta > Magnoliopsida > Asparagales > Asparagaceae > Asparagus > Asparagus officinalis. The sequence goes on along the minus strand of NC_033795.1, from coordinate 4,889,467 downwards.
CAACTAGATGTTCTCGGTGAGTCGTTCAGTCAACTCATTCACTAATGAGTCACCTGTATACTGTATATTGATGTCTTACATCAATGATCTAAGAGATGGATCATCATCCTTCCAAAGGAGAAATAGAATATACACTATTCTTCCCAAAGTGATGATGTCCCATTTCAACACTTCATCGACTAGGAACATTTTAGAATATATGTTAGCGACAAATCAGATCTCTTCGTTACGATCATATTTGAAATGTCTAATAGTTTAGTATCATTCTAAGGACTTTATCTGTATTAAAATACCAGATAAATCTGACCAAAATAGCATACTACCATTTTGAACAAGGATGTTATATTCATATAGGTCCTATTATAATATACAATTATTACCTGCAGGGTACCTATATCTAACACTAGGATCACAATGATTCAGGCAACCCACATGAACCACCCCTTGGTGGCAATAATGATCCTTAAATCTATGTATTATAAGATAGGAATCTTATACACACACCACCCCAGTTAAATTTGGGGTCAAAGAAATCTCAAATCATTAACTTTGTCAAAAAAAATCCCTAAATCATAACTACAATGTAAAATATAAATAAATATCGTATGTTTGTAGTTTTGTAAATATTACTATTTAGAGATAGTTTTGCAAATATGCATGATTTATAGAAAGAGAGAGAGAGTATATATATATATATATATATATATATATTATATATATATTATAATTATATATACATGTATAATATATACAACTAATTACTCTACCTATATAGATATATATATATATATAGACAATATGAGTTATGCTTTCCTGGTACCAAACACAAAAACGATTATGCTTGGTAGTATGGTGTCACATCCCCCTCCAACTTCATTTGGGGACACCTATCTTTCTATGCTTAATTGATCTGATGAGGATTGACACATCACTACAGCATAAATTTGTGCTTGGCTTACCAGCATACCCATTTTTCATTATATCTATTATATATATATATATATATACATATAAATATATATATATATAATAATTATATATTATATAATATCTACTACTTACTACTTATTATCCTATATACAACATTATATGTATATATAATATATATTATATATTATTATAGGAAGGTTCTAATAAAAACCTCCTTAAGCCTAAAAAACTGAAAACTACACCTTACATCCAATGGCTAGATTCAGTCAAACAGTCAACATACACATGCATTATTCATAGCTCATTTAACAGCATTAATACATCAACGCCATGAATCCAGATTCACTGTAGTGAATCTGGATTCACTGCAGTAATTCAAGACTACGTTAGGGGAGGAATTCTGTGTTCACTTTGCTCCCAGTAATTTCAAGATACGTTCGAGGTATGTGAATCTGGATTCATGCGTTTGACGGTATCTGCCTCCTCCTTACTTCTCTAAAATCTGCGATTTCACTGCGTTTGACTCTCGTCAATTAATGACTGTTAATTAATGCATTTGTCTGTTGCTGTTGACTTGAATCCAGCATTGCTTCATCTTAGATCCAATGGCGTGAAGTGAGTTTTTTAGTTTTTTAGCTAACGGATGTTTTTTATTAGAACCGTTCCTCCCCTCTTGCTCTCCTATATACTTATTATATAATATAATATATATATTATTATAATATATATATATATTATATTATATAATATATATATATATATATTATATATGAGAAAAATGGGTATGCTTGGTACCAAGCACAAATTTTATGCTTAGTAGTGAGGTGTCTCATTCTCATCCATTCATTCAATTGGGGGGACCACATTCACCCATGTGAATGTGGTCCCCCCATTTGAATGAGTGGAGGATAATATGCCACTTTACTACCAAGCACAAATTGTGTGCTTGGTACCAAGCATACTCATATTCCTCTGTATATAAATATATAAAAGCCTGCAAATCTAACTTATATATAACATTGTCTTTTTTATGGGTTTTTCTACAATTTATAACTCAGGCAGCAACTTGGAAGCTCTGTGTGAAAATGCTCGTTGAAATTCTAAAGTTAATCTGATAAAATATTCTCACGTCACCTTCCCATCGTTGCTCTACGCTAGAACTAGAATATCTTAGCTTAATAATTAAATTTGGATGCTTCATCCTTGTCGGCAGCAAGATGCTTCTCAATTACATCACTTTTTGGAAAGTACAATGCACATGAACGAAGGTCAAATTTTAAGAGTGCTGCTACGGGGACCCAAAATATGGGACCAAGGGAGGGGACAAGTGAGGTGTCCCCTCCCTATTGCATAACGAGTTGGCATGAGTTGGCATAGCCAACTCATTATGCAATAGGGAGGGGACACCTCAACTGTCCCCTCCATTGGTCCCATATTTTGGATCCTTAAATCATTTTCCATATGGAAAGAGATATGGAAAATATCCTAATCGAACTGTATTAAATTTTCTTTTGAATTCTTTCTTTCTCGAATTTATTGCTACCGTTTTGTTTTTTAAGCAAAGATTATAGTTTGATTGTAAAACTTAAACCTTCTATAGTTTAATCTTGTATCTCCTGCATTTAAAAACATTTCAATAGTATAATTTAAAGTAACATTTCAATAGTATAATTTAAAAACCTTTCTAAAAACTAAAACACTCTTGATTACCCAAATATTTAAATGTTGCACATGAATGCCCTATAATTGAAAACATCCGGTCGATATTTTCTCTATGTATCCAAGAGTATCATACAATAGTTGGTATTAAAGTAAAACTTCTAGAAACCTTAGGGCATTTAATTGAGCCCATTTACAAACGAAGGATATTTATACGCCATATTTGGTAAACAAGAGGGCAACAATGCGCAATATTTTTAAACTTTGTGGCATCTATTTGTAACATTTAAATACGTTGGAACATTTAAACAGACTATTTTAAAATAAAGACCACTTAAGTGCAAAGTTAGAGACGCTAGGGCATTTAAGTGCAATTTAGCACAAATCCAAGAGCATATAACTTTGGCATATAACACTATTTTGAACTCAAAAGCACATAACCAAAGTCAATATAAAAACAAATCCAAAACTGTTATTGGCGATGCAAACAGATGAATCTCTCACGTTAATAACACAATCAATCCAAAGAGAAATTAAAAAAAAAAATTCAGCAATAAACAACAACAAACATCAAAAGAACTTCAAGACACCAAAACTTCTCCTCGGAGAAAGAACCCAACGAACTTTAGCAGAGCTTGGCGAGGTCCTTCGCGGGGCCAGGGTGAGCCTTGGCGAACTCGACCAGCTCGTTGTAGTCGATGAAGCCGTCGCCATCGGTGTCAATCTCGGACATCTTGACCTTAATCTCGTCGGGGTTGGTGTTGCCGGAGCCAAGAGACTTGAGAGCGTCCGCGATCTCAGCGGGCGATATCTTGCCGTCGCCGTTGGCGTCGAAACGCTTGAAGATTTTCTGCATCTCCTCTTCGGAAACGGCCATAATGCTAAATTGTGGTTCGGATAATTTCTAGGCGGAGAGAGATGAAATGAAAAGGGAATTAATTGATGCAGAGAGATTGAGAAGGCGTTGGAGTTTATAGTGATAAGTTGTGGGGGAGAGCTTCGGAGAGTTTGTCGGATCGCCCGTCGGACGCGGGTATTCTCTTTTGAAAGAGCCAGTCAAATATAATAATAACAATAATAATGGCCGCGAGTAATCCGGATAGTTAATTGGTGTTTAGTAAAATAACGAAGGAGAGAGAATTTCTCATAAACAAATATTTGCTCTATTTTAAATTCAAAGTTGCTTCAGATTAATGCAAATTTTCTTGGGAAACACTTCTTGGAAAAAACAGACACTTTTCAACAGTCATTTGTCTATTCATATTTTAATAAATTTGAAAATTTAAAATAATAATAATAAATATAAATTCAAAATATATACTAAAAAGTTAGAATATTTAAGCAGAAGCGGCAAGTGTGCAAAATGCTAAGTGCGTCTAATAATCGCGAATTATATATTCGCACTACCCGCACGTGGGTTTAGAAGCCTATACTTTGATCTATTTATCAAATCCCAATAATCATTAAATGCTTTTAAACCTCTAAAAAGAATGCTCAAATATCCGATGCGGGACTATCTTGTTTTTACAAATAAATACTAACAGCTGGGAGGTTCCAATATAGCTCTCGTGATTTTAGATTCGCTTCGGAGTTGAGTTATAAAAAAGGGGGGAAGATAAATCTATTTTATTTAAATGAACTAGTCCATGTGTATGCTGCGTAAAAGCAAATTAAACTTTTTCTGCATACTGGTTACTTAATTTTATATTACTTTTATTAATATCTAAAGCCTAATGAATTGCATAGTACTATTGGCTTAACAAAAACAAAACTATCAGTTTTATTTATTTATCCAATTTTTAATATATAATTAATATAATTATAGGAAGTTTTAAATACTATTTGAACTAGTACTCTTTGTTAGAAAAAATGATTTTAAATCATGCATGATACGAATTAAGATTCTTATGATCATTCAAGATGTACACAGCTCATTTTAAAAATGGTAATATGTTCAGAATTATTATGAGATGAGGGAGGCCTTTGGCCTCCCCCTCATTATCCCTCCATTCACACCCCATTATGGTGATGTAACACCCCATTAAGTGATGGTGACTCTTGGGTACTCAACCTATTCACATTGATTAGTATAAATATATATCATAGGCCTTTGGCCTATGTACTTGCTTTAAACACGTTATCAGCACGAAGTGTTCTTGAATTTCTGAGCCATAAAAAAAAATATATTTCCTTCCTCTTTTGCGCATTGAGATCTGGTTCGTTGCAGCGGGAGCGTTCGACGGATCATCGCAAGGAGGCAGCGTTCTACGGATCTTTAGTATCGATCGTCCCTAGATCTGTGATCTAGAGGTAATTACTATAATCCGTAGAATAATATATGGCAGCTGAAAAATTAACAAGGAAAAAAAATTTTTTGTTACTGTTCACCGAGGGTTACTGTTCACTCGGGAATTTTTTTTAAAGCAATTTTATTGTTGTTCATCTAATCTAATTGCTTTCATTATTTGTTGGCATAACTAGTAATTAATACTATTAGTTAATTGCTAATAAAAAAAAATTTATGTGCTCATGTTGATGAAACTGGCGAGAAGTTCTGCGGCTTCTGCTAGTTTGTAAAAATTCATATATTGTGTTAAATTTGCACATTTACGCTGATAACATTTCCTATTTTCATGAATATTATTTGGTTTTGCTTAGTATTAACGGAAGTGACCATTGCTAGGGAAATGCTCTTAAATTACATATTCTTGAGAAGAAAACAGTAACACCAACACCAAGGTATTATTGTATATGTCCAGTTAACATGACATAAAATCATATTTGGCCCCTATAGTTTTTAATGCTATTCTTTAAACACATATACATTTTTCTAATGGAATGCTAAACCCTTGGTTGTTTCAGAGTTTCCATTCAGGGCACTTGCATTATTTTTTTAATCATCACTTGTTATTTTCAAGTTCAAACTCACAATTTCTACATGATATTAAAAGTATTAAGTAGGCAGTATCGCATAGAAACAAAAAGAAGTCTAGAAAAAAAAGTATTCCATTGAAGACGAAGGTATTTTTGCAAAATGCAGGGAGCCCCTAGGGTTTTCCAAATTGTATTTTAATTTTATGTTTTTTGTTATCTTTGGACTGTATAATCGGACTTTGGACACTTTTTATTTTTTGGTGACGGGCTGATCCACGCAACATGTTTATTGCATGAATTTTTAATTCCTTATTATTAATTCATGTCTTTCAAATGCATAGATAAAATGGCTAAAATAGCGAGCGTTGATTTCGAAGTCCTTGACGCTGCTGGCAAGAATTATTTGAGTTGGCATGTGGACCTGAAGTTCCACTTACGTGCCCAGGGCTTATTAGCCACAATTTCAACTCCTGCTCCATCGGCTCAGGTCACTGTTACGGGTAATGCTGTAAATAATGCTGAGGTTGCTACTACAGTGATCGTCTCTGATATAGATAAGGCGAAAGCCATTATCTACATCAGGAGACATATTGATCGGACCCTGAAGGCCGAATACCTGACTGTAGAGGACCCAAAGGAATTGTGGACTGCACTTGAGGACCGATACAAACATCAGAAAGATGTGATCCTCCCACGTGCACGTTATGAGTGGGAAAACCTCCGACTTCAGGACTTTAAGTCCGTAGCTGAGTATAACTCAGCACTTCATAATATCACCTCACGCCTGAAGTTGTGTGGTGAAGAAGTTTCGGAGGAACGCATGTTGGAGAAGACTTACACATCCTTCCACGAGAAGGATGCAATCCTCATGCAATAGTACCACGAACGAAAGTTCAAAAAGTATTCTGAATTGCACTCCACCCTTCTGATGGCGGAGCAAAACAGAGAATTGCTTTTGGCCACTCATAACCTACGCCCTGCAGGCTCAGCTCCACCACCCGAAGCTCACATGTTTTCTTCCCAGAAGCAGAAGAAAAAGCATAAGGGTAAATTCAACAAGGGGAAAGCCCCTAAGTGGCAGGTCAGATGTCCACCCCAGAAAAACAACCCTCCCCAGAGCAGCAATAGTAAGGGAAAGAAGAAGTGGAAGAAGAAGACAACTGAGCTGACGTCCATTCCCAAGAACACTTGGGAGGATAAATGCCACAAATGTGGCATGACTAGACATTGGTCCAGAAACTGTCGCACTCCGCGACACCTCCAAGATCTGTATCTAGCGAGCCTGAAGTCTACTGTTGAAACAAATCTGGTGGAAAAGCAGCCGTCTACTCAGTTCACTGCTGATGACTTCGAAATGGATGATCTTCTAGACTAGATCCATGTTATCTTTATATGCATTTAAATTCTCATAGTACTTTCATCTTTAGTTCTTTACTTTCCATGTAATGCACTTTACTTTTCAATAAAGATAGTTATTTTCTTTAGATTAAAATATTGCATTCATGTTATAGATGAAGTGTGAGTGCCTTGTGGACAGTGCCTCGACGCACACAATCCTTCGCGAAAGAAGCTATTTCAATAGCTTATATGATTATGACGATCCCGTAATTACGATTTCGGGACTATCTAACATAATAGAAGGATTTGGTGAAGTCATCATTCACCGTCTTCACTGCTGCATTGATCACCGGCTCGTGTTGGAACCAACTTGAGGGAACAGTCCCGAAACTAATGGATACCATGTTTGCACCCACTTTCTTCTCTTTGGGCTGCTTCATGGTGATAATCCCAACATCGATTAGGGCCTGAATCTTATCTTTGAGAGCGTAGCATACCTTGGTGGGATGGTGCACCGTTCGGTGGAATGCACAGTATTTCGGATCGTTGACCCTCTTGGCATTTTCTTGATCCTGAATCGGTGGCAACTTGATCTTGTTGTTCTGAACGAGGTATTTGAAGATACCCGGGATTGCCATTCTTCGACGAAATTTAAACTTTGGCATAACAGACTGGGTCACCCAGGATCAGCAATGATGCACCACATCGTGATCCAATCAAGTGGACACAACCTGAAGAACCTGAAGATTCTTCAGAAGGGTGATTACTCATGTCTATCTTGTTTCCAAGGTAAACTGATCACGAGACCTTCCCTTCTGAAAGTGGGATTAGAGTCTCCTAGCTTCTTGGAGAGAATACATGGCGATATTTGTGGGCCTATTCACCCCGCAAGTGGACCATTTAGGTACTTTATGGTACTTATAGATGCATCAACCAAGTGGTCTTACGTGTGCCTTTTGTCCACCCGCAACTTAGCTTTTTCAAAGCTATTGGCACAAATTATTAAGTTGCGGGCTCATTTCCCCGATAATCAAATCAAGAAATTACGTCTTGATAATGCGGGAGAATTCACTTCACAAGTCTTTCAAGACTATTGCCTAGCAACTGGCATCGAAGTTGAACATCCTGTAGCACATGTTCACACCCAGAACGGGTTAGCAGAATCTCTAATTAAGAGATTGCAATGGATTGCTCGTCCATTGTTGATGCAATCACAGTTGCCTGTTGAGGCTTGGGGTCATGCCATATTGCATGCCGCTTCGCTTATCAGAATACGACCCTCTGGTGGCCATATTTTGTCACCAATGCAGCTTGCTTATGGTGCACCTCCGAATATCTCACATTTGAGAGTGTTTGGTTGTGCAGTTTACGTCCCAATTGCTCCTTCACAAAGGACCAAAATGGGTCCACATCGTCGTTTGGGTATCTATATAGGGTTTGATTCGCCCTCTATAATAAGATACCTCGAACCCCAGACGGGTGACGCATTTAAAACACGTCTTGATGATTGTGAATTTGTTGAGGATTCATTTCCTAAACTTGGCACACAGTCCAGGAAGCCTGACGCTTCTAAGACCATTTCTTGGAACACCAAGACTTTGTCTCATTATGATCCGCGTACTAGTCAATGTGAAGATGAGATCCTAAAGATTCTTCATCTTCAGAATACAGTACATTTACTTCCGGATAAATTCACTGATAACCAGAAGATTGTCAGATCACACGTCCCTGCTGTCAACACGCCAGCTAGGATTGACATCCCCAAAGATGGATGCAATCCGCCGGCAGCAGAAACGGCTGTACCTCAATTGAAAAGAGGACGCCCACCAGGTTCGAAGGACAAAGTCCCTCGTAAAAGAAAAAATCCTGGAGAAATAAAGATGAACCCAACACAGGATACTGAGCTCAGACCAGCTTCCTCTCCCCTCCTAGATTCCCCTGAAGAGGAACAAATAGGAGAAACATCATTAAATTTTGTACGTACTGAGGAGGTACTGGACAGAAAAAGCACAGTCGTCGACGACGACTTTGCGTTCGATATTGCCGTTCACGTCACTGAATACGACGATGACATCGAACCACGGTCTCTAGCGGAATGTAAACGCAGAGACGATTGGCCAAAGTGGAACGAGGCAATAGGAGTAGAGCTGGACTCACTCTTGAAACGCGAAGTCTTTGGACCAGTAGTCCAAACACCTAAAGGTGTAAAACCTGTGGGATATAAGTGGGTCTTCATCAGAAAAAGAAATGAACACAACGAGGTTGTGCGCTACAAAGCACGGCTTGTAGCACAAGGTTTTTCCCAAAGACCGGGAATAGACTATGAAAAAACATATTCTCCGGTTATGGATGGGAATACCTTCCGATTCCTAATAAGCCTCTCATCTCTGGAAGGCCTAGAAATGCAGCTCATGGACGTTGTGACTGCATATCTATATGGCAATATAGATAAAGATATCTATATGAAACTCCCTGAAGGATATAAAATTCCACCAGAGATAGCAGATAGACCTCGGGACGTCTATTCTGTTAGGCTTCAAAGATCATTATATGGTCTTAAGCAATCGGGGAAAATGTGGTATAACAGACTAAGTGAGTTCCTTGCTACGCAAGGATTCACAAATGATAAAGTCTGCCCGTGTATCTTTATAAAAAGATCGGGAACAGGATTCATTATAGTCGCCGTCTATGTCGACGACTTAAATCTCATTGGATCTCCTGCAGAGATCGCTGGGATATCTGAAAGCCTTAAGAATACTTTTGAAATGAAAGACCTAGGCAAAACAAAGTATTGTCTTGGCTTACAGATCGAACACCTTAAGGGTGGTATCCTGTTACACCAATCCACATATACACGGAAATTACTTAAAAATTTCCGAATGGATAAATGTCATCCTCTTAGTACACCAATGGTTGTTCGATCATTGGATGTAAAGAACGACCCCTTCCGTCCGCTGGAAGAGGGGGAGGAAATGCTAGGTCCTGAAGTACCTTACCTCAGTGCCATTGGAGCACTATTATATCTGGCTAACTGTACGCGTCCCGATATAGCGTTTTCAGTTAACCTACTAGCCAGATACAGTGCAGCGCCCACAAAGCGCCACTGGAATGGAGTTAAGCATCTTCTGCGCTACCTCCAAGGGTCTATAGACCTGGGATTATATTTCCCGAAGGGTGGGTCTCCCACCTTAATTGGTTATTCAGATGCAGGTTACAGGTCTGATCCCCACACCGAGAAATCACAAACCGGATTTGTGTTTACATTCGGTGGTACGGCCATCTCCTGGAGGTCTGTCAAGCAAACCACTGTAGCAATCTCATCCAACCATTCCGAACTCCTCGCGATCCATGAAACCAGCAAAGAATGTGTTTGGCTTCGTTCTGTCATTCAGCACATCTTAGTGTCTACCGGCCTGAAGACTGGTGACCTTGAGCCAACTACTATATTTGAAGACAATGCAGCCTGCGTTGCTCAACTTCAGTCTGGCTTCATCAAGGGTGACAAGACGAAGCACATATCTCCCAAGTTTTTCTGGACGCACGATCTTCAAGAGGAGGAGCAAGTTAAAGTACAGCAGATCCAATCATGTAATAATTTAGCTGACTTGTTCACTAAGGCTCTGCCTAGATGTACTTTTGTAAAACTTGTAAAAGGAATAGGGATGAGACATCTGAAAGACCTACAAGCCTGAAGCTTGTATGGTTCAGGGGGAGTAACCTATGGGTTGTACTCTTTTTCCTTAGGCTGATGGTTTTTTCCCACTGGGTTTTCCACAGCTAAGGTTTTAACGAGGCAAACAAGTTTACTCTGGATCCAGAAGTATCCACCCCATTAGCTTTACGAACCCTGAAGTGTTCATAAGCTAAACTCAAGGTAATGGATGGATAAGGGGGAGTATTATGAGATGAGGGAGGCCTTTGGCCTCCCCCTCATTATCCCTCCATTCACACCCCATTATGGTGATGTAACACCCCATTAAGTGAGGGTGACTCTTGGGTACTCAACCTATTCACATTGATTAGTATAAATATATATCATAGGCCTTTGGCCTATGTACTTGCTTTAAACAAGAATTTTATTTTTATTTCTCACGTTCATTTTGTTATTAATTTAAATTAATGATAAAATTAACTATGTGAGGGACATTAGAACTTCGATTTATTTCAGGACGTTACAAGCGTTAACTTGGTAGTAACATCATTACAGGCAATCATGAAAGGATCACCAATTTTAGTCATAACTCTTTAAATCGGTCGCTCTTTCTTAATCTTTCAACATATATAAGACTATACTCACACATGAATATCCAACATACATCAATCTGTCGCGCGCCTATGCGGAAGCGTTGCACGCACACACAACGAACTTGAGATCACGGAAGAAGAAAGCCACACACTTCCTGCACTCTGCACCATGGGTGTAGCAGAGGGTGTGGTGCAGGACAGATTCTGCCACACCCTGTACCGTGGGTATGGCAGAGGGTGTGATGCAGGACAGATTCTACCACACCCATGGCAGACACCACACCAGGGTGTGGTGGAGTCTGTTTTGGGTTATTCTTCATATTTTTCACAATTCCTTCGCCGTTTTCACAATTCTCCACCTCGGCGAAGTGTTCCCAACACTGAGCCGACACCAACATGAGCACCAATGTGTCGTCTCTCTAAACTCGGCTGTACCAATGTGGTTGCCTACGTACCCCCTCTCCCAAGGAATCAAGCCGCCCGTAGTTCATCCAAATGGCCGTCAACGGCCTCAACAATCACGAATATGCAACAAGTTTCGATAATGATCAAACTTGTTGCTCGGAATCACCTTAGTGAGCATATCCGCCGGATTATCCTTTGTGTGAACTTTCACACAATCAATATATATACTTGTGATTGAAAACGGACTATTAAGTGCCTTATCAATCCTAAATGGTCTCTTGTTCATTCCATATACTCTCTTCTGTAATTATTGACTTTGAACATGAATTCAAAACTCACCAACCCTATTACCGTTTCACCTACCCCCTCTCACTATTCCACCAACCCTTTATTATTTCACCAATTCTTTTATGAAGCTATAAATACCAATGAAGATGAGAGGTAAATGCATTCAGAACAGAGAGAAGAAAGAGCGAGTTGAAGAGAAAAAAGAGTTTTCTTTGAGTGTTCTCTTCTTTGTGTGAGTTTGGAGAGAGACTAAAGAGTGACCACTTTTATAATCTTCTCTTTTGTGATTGATGAAGTTCTTTACTGTTCTTGCCTGTAGACGTTGTTTGCAGGAAAAATTGCAAGAAATTTGAGAAATAAATTAATATTAATTTCTCTAACTGACTTAGGAAAAGAGTAATTACAATCTCTCAAAGTAATCTCTCTCTAACTGACTTAGGAAAAAAGTTGCAACTTTCTTATCGGTTTTTCGATTTACAAAGGAGAGAAGAATCGATGGGGATATTTCCCTTTGTTTAATGCTGGGCTCTTCGCGGTGTCGATGGGAGTTTAATTCCTGTATCCCGTTGACGATCCGAATACTTCGCTTCGTGGAATTTCGTCTTTGCTTCTTGACTTAACGTCTTGGAAGAACTTGTAAAGTAAGTTTAGAACTCTAGACGAGTTTAGAACTCTGCAAGAGAGCTGATTGCAAAAAGGAATTTCACTAGGTCAAGGATTGTTAACCTAGTGAAGGTTTTATGGAAAAAATCATTCAACTGAAGAAGCAACCTATGAGCACGAAGATGAGATGAAGGAAAAATATCCTAATTTATTTGAAGAGTCAGGTATATCAAAGTTTTGAGGACAAAACTTCTGTTAAGAGGGATAGTATATAATAATCCTATTTTTTTTTTATTAGTGATGAATACAATAGATATATTTGAATTGAAATATATTAGTTTGTAATTAAGAGTTTATGAATAGAGTTTTCTACAAATAATACTTATTAGCATAATTTTTAGGTATTATTATAAGATGTCTTGGGGGGTTTAGTGAAAACCCTAGAAACTAAAGGGGGTTTAGTGAAAACCCTAGAAACTAAAACTAAACCTAGCTGCCGTCTTGA
>NC_033795.1:4838814-4876610 GCF_001876935.1 Asparagus officinalis | reverse complement strand
GGAGAAATGGACAAAAAAAAAATCAAGGTATTACCTCTATCTAATCCCCATCTTGGCATCACAAATTAATATCATCAGGATGCATAGACAATGTCATAGATGGAGCAATCTTAATTGCTCTTTTTGTCTGTTTGTGTGGATTAGTCATGATCCGACCTAGTTGTTTAAAAAAATTTATTTCTTTTTCATGCTAGAGCTGTAACAATTGGGGTACTTTTTCATGCTAGAGCTGTAACAATTGGGGTACTAGGTTGTTGTTATACTATAGTCGTATTAAATGATTTGATATGTGTTATGTATCATTATTAGTGGGATGTTGTATTGATGATTATTTTGTATGTTTTATTTAGGGTTTTGACGTAACTCCGAGGAAGTGTTGTGAGGGGTAGTTGGATTATCTTTGATTTGTTGTAAGTGGTGAATTCATGCATTGTGCACTACGTATTTTTTATATAAAATTATATTAATTATATAAAAATTTATTTTTGATGGATTATATCCCTTTGTGTGATTTACTCGCATGTTAAATTTTGATTCAGATGTGACGCACATGGATCTTTGGTATAAGTCTATGCTTATTTTCTTTGTTAATTATTATGTCTTTTCATATAGTAGTAGGTTGAGATGCATATGTGGTTGATTGATTTCAATATTGGTTAGCCTTTGATATTTTTGTATAACATATTTAGTTTTACGAACTTTATTTAATTTTCTTAAAGCATATGCATCTCAGGTCAATATACCAGTATATGTTGGGGATAAGTAAGTCATCTAAACAAGATTCAATGTGCCTCTATGAGGTTTTTATTTTAGCGCTAAGAGCCCAAGTTTGAGTCTCACCGTCCCGACCACAGGCTATATAATAGTGGGTTTGCCAAGTCAACCGGAGTATCAAAGTGTTGACCGCATTTAGACGTGATCTGCTTATTTCCATTTCATGTATATATTTTAAAAACATTGCATTATAATTTTTTTTACTATTTTAGTATTTTGCTTATCAAGTCAATTTATTTTAGTTCTACAAAATCAGTGTTTAATGTATGAATTTATCCACTTATTGAGCTGTGAACTATTTGTGTTGTTTTCATTCTTTTCAGAGACTCGAGATTAGGTGGAGTTGATGATTTTTCAAATTCTTAGAACGGAGCAAGAAATATAATTCGAGATTGTTATTGTCTTCTAGGTCAAGGTTAAATAAATTCTTTGATGTTTAGTTGATAAATTGAGAGTTTTGTAATAATGAGATTCTTTCCTTTAGGTCAAGTTTTATTTCAAGTTGAGGAATATTTGTTTATATTAAGTTAATGAGATTAATGTTGACTTTTGGGATTATAGAGAATATTTATTGTTGGTTTTAGTTCAATGAAGAGATTATTTTGATGGTCTTTTAATGAATGTATATTTTTTGAGGATTTTTCACAGGTTTAGTCCGGCTCCAATATTCCCTTTTAGGTTCGGAAATTGGGGTCGTGACAATTTTTCTACGAATGCCCCATATATAGAGGAGCGGCGATATGTGTCGTTCAGGGGATAGAAGGCGACAGTTCGCGTAGAGGGGGTTCTGATATGACTGTATGTAAGTTATCCAGTAATTGCATTTCCTCTGCCGCCTCCCCCTCATAGCTCCATCTTTATCTACAAGATATTTGATTAAAGCAATTATTTTTCCCCTAAATTTTTTTTACCATTCTATTATTTCAGATTTCTTCATTTTTATAGAATCTGCAATTAGTGGATAGACATCCTTCGCTGCCCGTGCATATACACAAGTTAATAGTCTGACTCTTTCATTGTTCAACACTATCGCGACTTACATATTTACATGGGTGAATTGTGGGTAGACCTCGTACTATCGCCAGAGTGATCTTACTGTTAGGAACCTTGACCCCAAGATTAGTTTATTTTGATGATAACAAATATTATATATTGTGTGTATTATGTGTTAACATTTGTTTTGCAGTATCAGAGCTATATCAACAATTATTTTCAAAGAGATACTCAAGACATAGATGAGTTCAAGGCAAAATGACGCAAAGAAGAAAATATACTTTATTGTCAAAATGTAATTTTATATTTTCTTTGCTTAGAAATTTGTACAAGCCTTGATCACTCACACACATGCACACACATAGTGTTAGAACACACTAACACATGCTTAGTGTGTTGGTTAACAATAGAAATCCCCTATGTTAGCCATTAGAGTTTATAAATATTGAGTGAGTCTTAAAACATTTCATTTACACCCCTTAGCAATTAGAATCTGGAAAAACTCAAAAGACCAAAGTTGTAGGTCTCTTCAAGAGCTTTCCAACAAATCTTAAATCACCTCATTCCGATATCGGATGAGAAAGTTATAGTCAAAATACTAAAAAGAAAAATTCCAGAATCTGAGTTTACAGTGTAGTCGACTACTATGCCTTGTAGTCGACTACTAAGTAATTTTCTGACTTCACAGAGTCTGTTTAGACTCAGTGTAGTCGACTACTATGACTTGTAGTCGACTACAGATGCAGTTTTTCCAGATTTCAGGTTTTAAATAAGTGACTGTTTATAGCCATTTTGTGGACGTTAATTGGGTTTAAAATTATGTCATTTCAGAGGCTATAAAGAGGTTTAAACATCAGAAAACAACAACCAAGTTTTGCACTTGCAAGATCAAACATTTTATGCATATTCACTCTCTAATTTTCCAGATTTTCATGCTAAGTGTTTAGAAAAAGAGAGTTTCTGATATTGCCTTGGTTTTAATCATTCTTAGAGATTGTATAGGCAATATTCAGAGAGTTAAAAGAATCCTAAGCCACTGCAACACTTCACTACACATTCAAGGCTTATAGGATCAATTGTGTTCTTGCTTCAAAAAGGATTTCTCTCGGGTTTGAGAGGGTTGATCTCTTGGTTTAAAGATTGGGTGGCAATTGGCATGGTCTTGTCAATTGGTGTTGCAATTTGCATGGTCTTGCAAATTGATCAGGTTTGCTTTTGATTTTGTAAGGTTTCAAAATCATAGTGGAAATCTCAAATGGGATTTGCTTGGGGACTGGATGTACACCGGGGAGGTGGAACCAGTATACATGCTTGTGTTTGTGATGTTCATTTTCTGATATTGTCATTCTTTCTTTGTAATTTATAATCTACTTTGCAAACTCACCCTCTAGTGTTTAAGTGTAAAGCTTCCGCAGATTTTTATAAGAGCGCACTCTATTCTTAAGGGTCACGATCCTACACTTGGTATACATAAGCAAAACAGGACCCTACACTTACTACTCTTATAGTTCTATTGTTGCAGATAGACCCATTGAGTGAAGATTTTTGACCCTTTTCAGGAGGTCTATCTGCAACAACAGATTATCACTCAGATCAGTCTATCTGTAACAATGGGGTATATCCGCACCAATTGACCTACTTGAGTAGGGTCTCTAGACTCTCTACACAATTAGCCCTATTTACTTGCTTCCTCCACAAAAAAAAGAAAAGAAAACCAAAACGAATCTCTTAATATTTATGACAATACTATAAAAAAAAAAACTTTTAATATATAGTTACGCAATACATGGGTCTATTTGTCACCTCCCACCTGCTCTTATTCTCTGAAGAACATGTTTTACATCCCAACAATCGACAAACATCTGAAGATCAACATGACCAAACCGTCTTCCTTCTTGATCACCTTCCTCTCGTTCCTTCATTTTTGCCGATAAAAACAGCACAATGTACATAACCAAAAAGTAAACTTCCGCTATCGCCATAAAAACCTTTGCAAACATCGTCCCGAGAACATAGAACCAAACGTTCGCCCCTATCGCACCACAAACAATCGTCTCATGAATCTTGATCACCAGATCTCGCGACGACACAACATGTCCAAGGCTACTCCCTTCTCTTACCGCAAATCCTAACCCTACATTCCCCATCACCAAGACAGAAGGTACAAAGAGGATGTAGGGCAGAAGTACAGATTCCAAGAACCCCCAGGCTATCCGAATAGTCGCCAACTTATCGGTTGTAGTCGACACAATAGGTATCGGCGCCGTGTATGTGTATGACATTAACATTGCCTCAGTAGCGAAACTTACCATATCAGACTTGTTGAGTGTCCCATCTCCAAGTACAATGTGGCAAAGTAAAAGGATCAATGATTGCCTAAGAAACCATAATAAAAATAGGAATTTCTTCAGGCGAAAAGCTCCAATCCTTACACCCGAAAAGATTGTTTTCGGGGTTGAGCATTCCAACCTATCAACTTGCCCGACGTAGTATTCAGAGACTGCGAAGAATGCAGTGCCAATGACCATCTGGTATGCAATAAGGTAGGCAATGAGGAGGAAGAGCTTTATGCAAAGTGCAATGACGAGAATGTAGACTATTTGAGGCACATCTCTGCAATGGTCACTGAAGCAAACATTGATTGCCTTTGATTGTGGGTTATCGAAGAACGAAGAGATAAAGGATTGGATTGAGGAATTTGTATTGATTGTGTCGATGATTGTGGAGGTTGTCGTTGTGAGGATCAACCGGAAAATGAGGAGAAAAGTTGCGCAGGTGAGCAACGGACAGAGTTTGTGACCGAAGACGGAGAAGGATCGGACGAGGATGTCTTTGATCGTGTTAAGCTCGAGAGCTGGTGGTGCTTGTTGAGAGGGAGAATCAAGGAGGGGGTCGTTCATGATGATTTTCTTTTTCTTTTAATTTTTAGAATTATGATGTTAAGTGTGTGAGGTTGTGCAAATGAAGAAAAGCTACGTTCAGGAGGTTATTTAGGAGGCTCACCTAAATTGGAAACATTTGTATGGACGTGTTGATATCCGCAAGTAGAGTTATAAACTTGGAACTTCCTTGAAAGTTTGCAAAATGGTTGATTTGGGGAAAATTGCTTTCAGCCGGACAAATCAAATATCCAACTGCAACTGCGTAAATCTCATTCTCAATTTTAATAACCAAGCTTTTTTAACTCCTGTTCCCTTCGATTTTTAGCGTTAATCGAAAATACTCTCATCTCTCGCAGTGGATTTTACAGTGGATTCTAGAATAAAACAAAAATACTTATCGCCGCTCAATTATATCTATAAGTTGTTTTAAATTAGTCCCTTCAATCAAGAGCAGTGTTAGCTAGTTGAGGGATTAATTTTAAATAACTTTTGATGATTTGGGAACGGAATAGTGATTTCATATATTAGACGGGCTAATTTTAAATAACTCAACAATTTGGAGAGGCAATATCAATAAGTTGAGGGACTAATACAAAAATATAAGTACGTTGGGTATTATAAAAAAAGCCTTTGAAAAGGATAGGTGAAACACGTGGAAAACGCCTTTTGTATAGATTCCCATCATAGATTTTGTTCAGCTCACGTGACCTCCAAACTGAGGAAAACACTCTCTCATTCCTCGCTGCCGTCGCCGCCGCCGCCGCCGCCGCCGCCGCCCTGGGGGGGTCTCGGCCATGGAGAACGCCACTCTTCAAGCTTCCCGCCCCTCCACCGAAAGTGGAGGCCCACACTCCTCAACCCAATTCCCAAAACCCTAACCCCACCTCCCCATCCCAATCCTCTCCCTCCATTTCCTCCTCAAAACCTCTCCGGACGAGCACCCGCCGCCCCCCCTCCCCCCCTCTCCCTCACCTTCCAAAACCTAACCCTTAAAACTAACTAGCTCTCCATCGTTCCGCCATTTCAAGAAACGCAAACCCCAACCCCGCTCCTCGCCTCCAGCGAATCTCCTCCATAACCCCCGACCAAGACCTCGAGGCGATCCTTCACCCGCCCGAGCCCGAATCTATACGATCGATCCTAATCCACCTGAATCCAGACAACAGCACTCACAATCCCCAATCGCGACGGAAGAGAACAAGACCGATCTTGACGGCGCACTTCTCATGGCCGACGCCGGCCTATGGCTTAATCGAGACCGCCGCACCGTCGGGTTCATCCCCGGGACCCGCATTGGCGACGTCTTCTTCTTCCGGATGGAGCTCTGCGTCCTCGGCCTCCATGGCCACTTACAAGCGGGCATCGATTACGTCGCCGCTGGAGAACCGATCGCCACCAGCATTGTCTTTTCCGGTGGGTATGAGGATGATGAGGACCGAGGCGAGGTAATTTTTTATACTGGCCATGGAGGTAGGCAAGGGAAGAATGCTAGAAAACAGAGTGTCGGTCAGGAGCTTAAAGACGGGAATCTTGCATTGGAGAGGAGTTGTAATTATGGGATTGAGATTAGGGTTATTCGAGGGTTGGACTGTGAGAGGAGTCCAACGAAGAGGGTTTATGTTTATGATGGATTGTATAGGGTTGTGGAGTGTTTGAGTGAGATAGGGAAGTCGGGGTTTGTTGTTTTTAAGTTTAAGCTCGTTAGGATCGAGGGACAGGAAGTGATGGGGAGCTCAGCAATCAAGCTTGCTGAGGAGTTGAAGAAGAATGCATTGGGTGTTAGGCCAAATGGGTATTTGAGTCTTGATATCTCACAGGGGAAGGAGAAAGAACCGGTGGCGGTGTTCAATGATGTCGATAGTAATTGTGATCCTTTGTTGTGTGAGTATTTAGTTTCTCCCGAGTTTGCTTCTTTTGTAAGGAAACCTGGGGGCAGGGGTTGTAAATGTCAATCAGTTTGTTCAGTTGGTTGTGTGTGCGTTAACAGGAATGGAGGGGAGTTTGCATATGATTTGTATGGAAGACTTTTGAAAGGGAAGCCTTTGGTATATGAATGTGGGAGATATTGTGGATGCCCCCCAAGTTGTGTGAATAGAGTTAGCCAAAAGGGGTTGAGGCATCAGTTAGAAATTTTTAGGTCAAGTGAGGGGAGATGGGCAGTAAGATCACTAGATATTATCCTCGCTGGGGAATTTGTCTGCGAGTTTAGTGGGAGTTTGTTTGCAATGGAACAATTGGAACTCGAAGCGAGGAATGGTCTCATTTTGGTAGATCCTAACCGGCTTCCAAGAAGATGGGAAGAATGGGGAGACTTATCTATGGTTAAATCGGATTATGAAAAACCAAAGTTTCCTTCTTTGCCTTATGTGGGATATTTTATAGATGTGTTGAGAGCAAGGAATGTTGCTTGTTACATGAGCCATCGTAGTTCCCCGAATTGTTTTGTGCAGTTTGTATTGGTTGATCACTACAATGTTGCATATCCTCGTTTGATGATATTTGCAATGGAGAATATTCCTCCTATGAGGGAGCTCAGCCTTGATTATGGGTTTGGAGATGTGTAGGCCTGTAGGGTAGACAAGATGACCCATAATTGCACATGTTTTTGGAAGGAATCATGTGGGTACTTTTGTTAACTGTTTTTGGTTGAAGAAGAAGGTTCTACTAATAATTTTGTTAATCCTTTGTAAATCGTCAATTTTTGGAAGGCCTTGATGGCATGGTCACCAGTGACATTTTGTTTGGATAATGTCTCAACTGGTACTGTTCCAAATCTTATTGTAAATTACATTATATGTGGTTTCTAACTTTCTATATCACGATGTTTTGTTGTTAATCGTTCATATATCATATATCTTCATTTCTATTTTTTCATATAGTCATTCTATTCAATACATCATCCAAATTAGCGCAAGATGGAATCTTTCATTGATTGAGAAGGAAAATTCAATTGACTTCCTAAATGCAATAATGATCCTTCCTTGTAGTACTAGAGCATATAAACATCTATTTGTACTTAAGATGTAATTTTACATAACAAAGTTTGGAATCTTGGTATAAATTGTGGTTCCTTTGCCTTGACTGGTGTCGGTATTGTGAGTTTCGATGGTTCTGATGACAATGCGATTATCAGTATATTTAATAAGTCAATTTGATCAAAAGATTTCTATTCATTGATTCTTTTGTTATTGTTCTCTAATATCATTTTAAATCATATCTTTGTAGTTTAATCCTCAAATCTCCTCAAAATTAGTCAAGTTTTGGCTGGATCAGATCAAAATGCTTAAGTTTTGATATGGCACGATGGATGCATATTTGTACCTTCTAATACTTTAGATCTGAGTTCAAAAAGTTTGAGAACTGATAGTTGCTCACTCATTCCCTGCAAAATAATTTTGCAGGACCTTGTAGATATAGATGCAAGAGGGATCTGGTTTACTTGGTGAAATAAGTAGTAATGTTCTCCTATTGTGCTGTTAATTTTGGTATTTATTTATTTTTCAATGTTGTGTATTTCAAATATCAGAACTTCAAAATTAGTTGTTGTTAGTTGATATCTCTGATATCAACAGATTTCAGGTGGATCGAATCAGAATGCTTAAATTCTGATACAACACAGTACATATCGATCTCAGCCAATACTTCACACCTTGATCAACACCAGATCCCTGAAAAACAATATTGCATTATCTTGTAAGTACAGATGCAGGAGGTAATTTGGCTTTAGTTGGTGAATTAAGTAGTAACACTTTGGAATAGATTGTGTTTTGTTTGTACTTTGCATCCCTGGTGTGAAACTTCTGTTGAACTTATAATGGAAGAGTGAATGTGGTTACGGGGATATTTCAATGACATTATATTTAATCCGTTTGATTTCCTCTAATTTGTACTATTTTACTCTTTCATATATTCTGCCGAGAATAACCAGAACAGTTTGATCTTTTCTAATTGCCCATCAATGGTGTCATGCAAGATGTTGCTAAAATTATTTATTGATGTTTATAAAGAAATATTCACACTGTATCTCTTTTTCTTGGGTTTTTGTGCTTGGCATATTTTCACTTAAACTATCTGCATCCAAGTTTTTTGCACACACGCACTTTCTGTAATGCAGTTTATTGTGCATTTGGACAAACTTGATCATATTATAAGCTTTTCTCTGTGTCTTATGTGTTATTGTCGGCTTGTTTGCATGTTGTTTCTGATGCCAAAGGTTACTACTTACTAGCATAGATATGGTGTGAGATATACTTGCAATTTCAGGTATCTGATTAAGATTGCTCCCTTTTCCCCTTTTTATTCATATGATTTTATACTGACCTGCTTGTTTGTTTTAGTGAATGCATTATCATGGTTAAATCTATCATGTTATTAACTCTGGTTGTTAACTTGTGCTTTAAAACTAGATGTTATCTCGAGGAGGGGTTGTTTACTCATCTGAACTTTTCTGTGATACCCTCCATGACATTATTTTGCTTATATCCTGTAAGTGAAAATTCTCTCATTATTTTCTGCAAGCTAGGTATCTTCTTTTTCCTATTCGAAGCATTGTTACTCTGTTTCTTAGACTGAGATCCAATTCAGGGAATTATTGTGGTATTGCAGTATGCACTCTTACTTTGATATGTACAAAACAATATATACATAGTTTTCAGTTGATTTTATCCAGGCTCAGTTTAAATCTTTATCATATAGCTCATTCTGGGTTTAAAGTGAAACGAGGATTCTAGGATGTGAAGCTGATTCATATTGATTGACATCTCTCCACAGAAGCTTGGAAGTTTTGGAATACTGTAGAGTTAATAGAAACAGAAACGTGAAGAAATGATACAAGTCGAGAAGTTCAGCCATAAATTATTGGAAATCCATCATATGTTTTAAACTCATTAGGAACTTTGAATTCACAAGCAAAAGACACTTGATCTAAAGTATTACAAATTCTTTAAAGTGTTAAAAATAATATGTGAATTGATCACATCTCCACACTACAAGTTGCTGACCAATTTTCAAAAGCTGAGATCATCGATTCTGCCTTCAACTGTGGAAGAAAAACATGTGGAAGAAAAAAAATCAAAATACTAAATGAGTATCATTGAGAAGTATATAACTGAATGGTATTTTAAGTAGTGAATTGTACTAACATTTAATTAAACCATGAGAAAAGACCTTGAACACACACAAACACAATTATTCAGAAAAGTAAAAAAAGAATTTATTTAATAATTAGAATGTACCATAGTGATATCTTTAATCAGCTGAAAAATAGCATGGGAAAGATATATCTTACAGATACGCTATTTTCTTGGCGTTCTCTTGTTATGTGAGAAAATAAATGATGGTGTTATCAAAAGTATTGGTCACTCAATTAGGTTTAGAATCAAATTGTTTTCTTTTTCTTTTTCTTTTTTTTTTGAGAAAAATTTTCGAGTTATTTTCTGTAGAGCATTTATCAGAAAAAATCTTCAAGGTTAACAAGATCAGATTATTTTTGTTCAAATAAGCACAAGATTTACTTCATGTGCTAAATTTAATAGGAATCATTAACCTTCTAATAAACAAGAGCAAAATAATGTATTCATATATAGACTGACACTTGATTGGAGCTGTTTACTGAATTCAGACTGTGTAGCAGTTTCTCTAGCTAATTGCTCCAGTTGCCATTTTTTGAGACAATTGTATATGCAATTGTAACTATTTATCTCACTAGACTTGTAGCCTTTTTGGCAGTCTAATTGCAAACTGAAGTCTATTGCGAGGACCTACAGTCTATTTGATTATAATTCATTTTTCCAATTTATTTTGCAACTGCAGAAAGTTTGCAGTTGCAGCGAAACAGACAGTTGCAATTATAGCTGGTTTTTGCAAATTTTATGTGTAGTTATAGATGCAATTGAAGCTACAGTTACAATTTTTATGTGCGAGTTGGGAACGATTCTTTTGCAGTTAAGTTCATTCATTCCCTCCATAGTTATGTGATGAAGGATTGCGCTTGTTCATGTCTAAATTTCTTGTGCACATGGAAAGCTTTGGTAAGCCCCTTAAACTCCTGTGGTGAGGACCCTATCTCAAACTTCTTACTTAAAATTACTTGTAATCTTCATTTTCTCACTCTGTTTCCTCTCTTTGTCATCTGCCCTAGCAAATACTTAAAGGTCAAAACTGATGAGAAGAGTCAAGAGTTCAAGGAAGAGGCAATGCAAAGTTATAGCCTACTCACTTCAATTGTTTGTTGTATGGTAACTCTGTTGATCCATTTAGTTATATGACCTGATTTTAAAATTCTGATTTCTTCGACTGGCTTCAGCATTGTTTTTGGTATTGTTTATTCATTCTTTCCAATTGACTAGGTTCACGGTTTGTTCTATTCCTGGTTACCGTTGATATGTATCTGGTTACTTGACTATCCAGTCTTTATCGGAAGGATTGCTCATTATGAGTTGAATATTTATTTTTCGAAATAGGTCGATGAAACAATTGAAATAGTATTCTTGCAAGTAACAGGTGCGCATACATATTCCTTGATGAATAAAGTTGGACTGATAATACAAGTTGGGACAATTGATGGAATCAATTTAGTTTGATATTTCTTGGTGTGCTTGTCCGAATTCTTATCATATTGTTTGAATTTTCATCATGGTATGTTTAAATGTAATATCCAAGGTAATTCTAGATGGTTTTATTTGAATTTCTCTACTGAAGCTCAACTGATTAATTCTTTAATTTCGCTTGTTGTTGGAGAATGCGTCTGATAGAGCTACAAATGGGGGGAGACGAGAATGCTCCATGTATTTACTTTCTCCTTTATCAGGTAAAGAGTAGATTCTTGTGTTCAGCTCCTTCATTTTGTCCTGGCTTGCAATTTATTTATCAAAAGGTTGACGTTTATATACAGTTTAAATGTCATATGGTGTGTTATGGTCATTAGTAGCAGAGATATAGAGAAACATTGCTTTGTTTGTTCTTCAGTTCTTGAGATGTTAATATGAATACATTCTCATTTTGTTATTTCTTTTTGTTCAAGGAGAGGGGACATTAGCGTATGATTTACTTGCTCGTGATATTTTATGCATCTTAATGACATTATTTCTCTCGTTTGATTGAGATATCATATACGGATCATGTGAAAATATTAAATTGCCTCTTTTTCCTCAGTTTACCTGAAAAAGACTAAATTACTGTGCAATCAGGGACAAAAAGTAAATTCCACTGAGGTAGAGCGTATTAATTGTTGCACTAGCTCAAATTGCAATATCACTTTCCAATAAAAATTTTCATTGAACTTTTTGTAGTTTTGTATATTTCTATTCAGAATATTATAAAATTGACAGTCAAATTTGAGTAAACAATATAAACAAAAAAATTCAACTATAAATAGTCCGTCAGAAATTTTAAACCCAAGAGAAACCTTAAATGTTATTACAAACCTTGAATCCACAAGGTCTCATTACAAACACTTGAATCTTATTAGAAACCTAGAATCTACAATGAAAGATAACTAGAACAGCTAGTGGACCCCATGATCACAGCTCCCACATTATTCCCGGTTGCAGTTTAGTTTTTTCAAAAGTCGGATTCATTGATTCCACCTTCATCTGTAGAAGAAAAACAAGAAAAAAAATACAAAATAAATTATGAATTTGAGAGTATCAAAACATAACAATATCTAAATACAATGATAAAACATGAGAAAGAAACTTCAATATACTCGATATTCTATCTAATTTTGAATACTATCAATCTAAATTGACAATTTGAATTTCAAAATTAAAATTCTGTATCATTGGATGTGATCATTGTGATGTAATACATATTAACGACCTTAAAATAAACTTTTCAATGAATTCTGTGTGTTTTCGATCATCTATTAAGGGAGAAAAAAATTAAGCAGCTTTATGATTAATTTAAAATGTTGATTTTAACAACGCAAGGCACATACATAAAATATGTTGAAATCTTTCAAAAATATTAATTTTTACTGTGTAGTAGATCATATTTAACAGAACTACTTTTCAATTTTTCAATTCAAGAATCAAGTTTCTTTCCCTCTCAGTGTGTGCAGTATGATATGCTACTATATACGTATTATGTAGCAAGCCAATAATATAGAGAAGTAGAAAGAGTTTATTCATGATTAAATGTAATGTAGAGATATCTTAAATCATCAAATTGAAAATTTAGCATATAAAACGTATTACAAATTATACAATAAGTTTTGCATATCTCGTTTATGTGAGAAACAAAATGGTGGGTGTTATCAAATATTATTTACTATATTAGTTTTTTAATCATATTGTATTTAATAAAACATTTATTAGAAAAGTCTTCAATCTTATCCAAAGCATGTTAATTTTGTACAAATAAGTAGAAGATTTTATTTCAAATGCTATAACACTTTGTAACTATTAGTGTATCTAAAACAGATAGCATAATTCAAATTAAGATATTAGCACATGGTTAGCACCATTGACCTTCTAATAGATATTTCACCTGCTTTCTATCTTAAGTATGCAATTCTTGGAAAAGCATTTGAACTCAGAACCATACCTTATTGGCATATAAGCGTTAATGCATGAGACAATCAAATCCTCACCACCTATAACCTTTCTAAGGTACTTAACCATTTGATGACGATTGAATTTTTTCTCCTGCATCAAATAAATTTATAATATCAGTTTATAATAAAGTAGCTACATATAATAAATAAATGTCCAAAAATGTCAAAACTATTTTTTCTTATTTTGAATTTATTTTTCATCTGAAAAAGTTGGAAAAACAAACTAATGATATAACGAGGAGTCTATCCAGTAGATATTTATCTATAAGCCAAAGATCTGTAATTTTAAACTTCAAGCTTCTAATATCGCTTGACAATTGAATAAAAAACTAACAAGAATTTGAAGCATTAACACAAATTGGTAAAATAGAAATAGAAAATTTTCATCCTCAATTTAGTATACCTGCATAGTCTTTAATTCAAATAATGCTATAAGCAATCATGTCCTTAACAAGGAGAAAGAGTGATAAGAGGAGAATCTTAGAACTTTCTATGCTTTTGTTGGATGTGTTGCAGATGGTAGCAACTATATAGACTAATGGTATCTATAGCGCAAAGTTGAAATATACTGATATGCTAAAAGATACAGAACTATCCCTCAAGTTTTAAAATTAGGAGCCTCAACTGCTAATTTCATATAATGTTCATGTAACTAATTTAATTCTTTGATTTATGCTCCTCAAGTTACTCTATGACAAAGAATGTGGACATAGCACCCCATGCCATGGTTCATGCATTCTCCTGATATATCTAGTATCCAAGAGGGGCATTGGATTTGATATTCTTGGCAAGGACACTATTTCATGCTTTAAAGCTTATTTCTCAAGTGTTATTAGGACAAAGAATTTGGACAGTTCACATGGTATATACATCCTTCTCAAAAACAATTTTACCCAGTATCTAATAGGTCATATTTCAGCTTTGTCCATAATTACTAAAAAGTGAAATAGCCTCCAGCTTTTGAAGGAAGGGCAAACCCAGTGCATTCTGAAGTATATTACTCTAATACCATTCAAGAATCATTTAGGGTTAATACAATTTAGGGTGAATACAATTGAATTTTGACAAAGATAGGAGTTCCAATTTTAAAAGCTAATAATTGATCAAAAGAAAATAAAAAGGATAAATAAATACAAGCTTAGCTAGTTCATATTGATACTGGGAATTTTAATGGTTCTGAAAATTTTGGACAGGGATTATTTGTAAATTGAGTAAGACAATTTAATCTGAAAGTCCCTACTCATTGAATATGACAATTTCGGACGAGGTTAATGTGATTGAATTTTGACAAAGATAGGAGTTCCAAGAATGCTCAAAACACTAATGCTTGTTAATAACCAGTAAATAGTGTCATGAAATCTGGTGGTAAAATTTTATGTTGATGTTTACAAATAAATATTCACATTTTATCTCTTGCATGTTCTTGGGTTTTTGAGCTTGGCATATTTTCATTTGGATTATGAAACTGTTTTTTTTTTTTTTTTGCATGTTTACACGGTCTTTTACAGTTTATCATGCACTAGGACAGACTTGATCATATAGTAAGCTTTTATAGTCATTTTTTTGTGTTATTTTGCACATCGTTTCTGATGCCAGAGGTTACTAGCATATACTTGGTGTAGGATATATTTGCAATTTCAGGTATCTGATTAAGATTGCCCCCTTCTTCATCTTTTTATTCATATCATTTTATGCCGAGTTGATCTTTATTTGAGTGAGATGCATTACCAGGTTTAAATCTTTCATGTTGTTAAGTATGGTTTTTACTTTGTGCTTTGAAAACTAGATTTCATTTCAAGGAGTGCTTCACTCAACTGAACTTTGCTGTATCCCTTCCAACACATTGTTTTGCTTAGATGTTGTAAGTGAAATTCTCTCATTATTTATTTAAGCAATAAGCTAGGTGCCTTCTATAATCTATTCAATAAATTGTTAGTTTGCTTCTTAGAATTATCAACTCTGGGTATCATTATGATATGTAGTATTGTCACTCTGAGTTCCAGGTGTACATAGCAATATGCATAGTTTTCAGTTAATCCCTTCAAGCTTAGTTTAATCATGATTCATGCAGTTCATTCTTCAGTTTATGTTGTTGAAAGTGAAACTATGATGCTAGGATCTGAATCTGGGCCCGGCCCTGATTTGTTGCCCCGGTCAGCCTTATTCCGGGCCGGGTGCCACCCGTACCCGGACCCGGAACCGGAGCCTAGCGTGGCCCGGGTTTCCGGGCCGGGCTCGGGCCGACGGGCTTTTTGGACATGCCTATGGTTATGGATAGGGTTTTACAGTGAAATATTCAGATCCATATCGTAAAACATATTAGTCATACTGTTACGATAGTTTTAATCCTTAGTTTATCGATTTGGGGTTAAGTATGATGATCAAGATGTCTATTCTTAGCTTTTCAGATAAAATGAGCATATTAACGAACTCTTTTGTATCACATAAACTATATATTTTTTACCACTGTCTAGTTTTCTCATATCCGTTTTTGTATCCGCATATATATCTGCTTATATATCCGCATGAATATCTGTATTCGTATCTGACTTTAGTGGATATTGATTTGAATTTTCCTTATCGATGTCTATCCTATCCGTATCCATATCTGCGATGGGTAAGCGAATATGGGTACAATAAGTATCATATCTGAGCCATATCCGGACCGAATGCACCCCCCTAAGTCTCATCATATATGACTAAAATCCTTATCATAGTATATTTGATCATATGGTTGGCATTTGTCTGGAGTTGTTTCCGGACTTTAGACCATTGTAACCAAAAACCTCTAATTAACTGCCGACGCAAATTTTAAACATCCATTGCACTTGTAATTGCTTTAGTATGATACAGGATGACATAAAACTGAAGCATTTGCCAATGTATCCCAAGATCTCTTCAGCTCTAACCCTCTCAGGTTACTCCTTCTCTCCTCAGCTTCGCACCTCCCAATAATATAACATTTGGCGTGTTTTCTAATGTTTGGAATAATTAGAATCATGTAGTCTAGAGAGACAACAGAGCTGAAATCCTCAGCCATGAATTATTTGAAACACATCCGGAAATTTTAAGTCAGTAAGAACCTTGAACCCAGAATGAAAAAGAATCAGAACGAACTTATTATATTCATAGATTTAAATTTTGGCCAATTCCAGTAACAAGTATTGTAAAGATAAAACCATCGAGACTAAGAACTTTCTCTTTTGACGCAATGCAGTAATCTAAGACCGATCGCATCTCCCACACTGGTACTATTCTGAGGAAAAAAAACATGAGAAAATTTTTTACTAAATAAATATATATCTAATATGTTTAGAAGTAAAGAACTAAATGGTATTTTGAAGCCGCAGGCGATACTATATTTACTCAATTACAAAGACAGCCATGAGGAGAACAGTTCGTGTGTATGTGTTTTAACATTAAATGGCCGATTACAGAGAAAAGCTAGAAAAAATATTATCGGAGGACTAAACCAAATGAAATAATATCTCAATCGGCTTGAAAATTTAGCACATAAAAGGTATAGCCAGAAATTTTATTATATGCTTTGGATACCTCGTTTTACAATCATACGGTTTTTTTTTTCTTATAAAAGGTTCGAAATAAATTTGAACTCGAAACCATACCTCATTAGTATGCAGATTTTGTGAAAGTAATTTGAACTCGAAACCATACCTCATTAGTATAGGCCTTGATGCATGAAACAATCAGATCATCGTCTCCTACCACCTTCCGAAGATACTTAGCCATTTGGCGGCGAGTAACTTTTCCCCCCCTGCAGCATATAAATTAATACGCTTTTCATAATAAAGTAGTTAAATATGAAAAGTAAATGCCAAAAAATATCAGAACTACTTAAATTACCAGGAAACCTTTCTGAATTTTCTTCATAGAGGATATCTTTTTTCGAGGAAGAGGCTCTGATGACTTAGATATTGGAATCAGCAAATCACAGTATACTCACAGATCAAATTAAAACCAGTAAATCACAGTATTCACAGATATAACATGGTTCATTCTTACGGAGCTACTCCACGGTGCAACGACGACGACCAATTCCTTTATATTCCTTTCGAGGTTACAAAGGAAAAAAGATAAAAAAGAACACCCTCTCTTGATCAAGATACTCTCCAAGAATTCTCACAAACTCTCTCTCAAGATCTCTCGATGATATTACTTATATATGTATCTTTCTCTTTCTCTCTCTGCTACTGAGATACTTTACAAATCAAACTTATGGGGGTATTTATAAGTTTTCTCATGGGGGTAGGTGAACACTATTTGGAGGCAGGTGAATACTTTAGCAGGGGATAGGTGAACACTGAACACTATTTTGGGGTAGGTGAATACGAGCATAGCTTCGGTATAGGATAGGATAGGATAAAATCTATCATGTTATGTTATTTTTGGGAAGGTGCGTTATCATGATAAGATCTATCATGTCATTAACTACTGGTCGTTAACTTGTGCTTCGAAAACTAGATGTTTATCTCGAGTAGGGGTTCTCTCCCTCCTCATCTGAACTTCTCTGCGAACTTCCCAGGACACTGTTTGGTTTATATATTGTAGGCGAACATTCTCTCGTTATTGGGGTTCTGCTTCTTGGACTTGATCCCAGTTCACGGAATTAATATTGTGATATTGCACAGTATGCACAATAACTCTTTGTTTTGATATGTGCGTACGTAACAACATTTACATGGTTATCAGTTCTGGTGCAACAAATATGCACTTTTAATTGATTCTTTGAGTTCTTCAATACAGTATTTACTACGTGTCCCAATTCAAGTAAAGATTGCTACTAAACATTTCTTGCAATAAATTGAGAGAGTTGTGTTAGAGTAATAATATGAAGAAAAGTAATAAGAGAAGAGAACCTCAGAAGCTAAACAGTTTCTACCCTTTGTTGGAAGAAAAATTCCTTAGGGACCCAAAATATGGGACCAATAGGTGGGACAAGTGAGGTGTCCCCCTCCTATTGGATAATGAGTTGGCCATCATTAATGATGACCAACTCATTATCCAATAGGAAGGGGACACCTCACTTGTCCCACCTATTGGTCCCATATTTTGGGTCCCTGTAGCAAAGCTCCCGCTTTCCAAAATAAGTTTTCAAACTATATATTTACTAACTACTGATATTTTTTAGAAATCCTTAATAGCGTAGTGAAAAGTAAATGTTTTGGTGTTTCAAAATGTTCTGAGTTCGAGGCTTGCCGTAGGCAAGCCGAGAATTGTTTTGTCTTAAATAAATCAATTAATCTCTCATAAGTACTAGTGGGCCGTGGTCTGTGGGCCAATGGGCCGGGAACCGGGACTAATCAGGCTGATGCGCTAAGTGGCGCTTTGTAAGGCGCACTTCGTACGGATGCATCGGGGCTAGGTGGCGCCCTTTGGCGCCATGTTGGCCGCCACGCAGGCTGGAGCGACCCTCGCGTTTGCGGTGACCCTCGCGTTCGCACGAGGGTGCGACCCTCGCGAGGCACGACGTGACCCTCACTTTCGCGAGAGGGTGCGAGCCTCGTGTTCGCAAGGCGCAACACGATCCTATCGTTCAGGCGTTACTGCATGTAGCAGTTAGAGCAATTAAGTCATTTGTTGTTACAATCATAATTGTCATTATGATTTGTAACAGTCAAATTGACTGTGGGTGACCATTGAGATGGCCTTAGAGGCCTATAAATAGTGCTCCTTGGGGCAACTCTTGGGAAGGAAAAACACACTGAAGTGTTGTAAAACTTGAACATATTGAATCTGTTAATATGTTGTGCTGCTGCTGCTACAGAGTTTAAAAGCGTGCAAGCTTTAGTCTGTGCCCGAAGGAATATGGCCCTGAACCGAAAGGTTATTACAGATCGAAAGATTTTTGCCTGAACCAAAAGGTTATTACAGATCGAAAAATCTTTGCCTAAACCGAAAGGTTTTGAACAAAAAGGTTTAACTGATCGAGGAGATTGTTGCCTTGACTGAAAGGTCTCATAGATCGAGGAGATCTTAATAGTACTTGGTTGGTGCACATCATTGTACTGTACTGTTATTCCTGGAAGCAGTTTGGCCTTGGGATCCTTGCATCGGAGTATGCCAAATATTGCTTTAAGCACATCGTTTCACAAACGCACAGCAGGTAACTTGAATAAGTTTTAAAATATAGCACTTCAGCTTTCTTTCAATTCTCTTTGGTTTATATCTGTTTTATTCCAGATTTAATCACAGGCGCCAACATTTATAAACACAAAGTTGAGACATATTGATATGCTAAAGATACAGAATTATCCTTCAGGTTTCAAAATTAGGACCCTCAAACAATTAATTTTTCTAAAACTTCATATAATATTCATGTAACTAAATAATTCTTTGTTTTATGCTCCACGAGATGCTCCACGAGTTACTCTATGATGAAGAATTTGGACGTATCACTCCATGGCAAGATTCATTCTCCATACGTTTCTAATATATAGATCCATTGGATTTGATATTCTTGGTAAGGACCAATTCATCCTTTAAAACTTACTTCTCAAGTAAATGTTATGACAGAGTTAGCACAAATTGCATGGTACATACATCTCTCTCAAAAATATATTTTTTTTATTAGAGAAAAATACCGTGCAGATTTCTAAATTTTCAAAAGAAAAAAAAACAACTATAAAGAAGATTACTTTAACGGCATTAACACCATTTCTCATCACAACTAAGAAGAGAGAGACGGTGAGAAAGCAGTTATATAACTAATAAAAGTGAAAATGTGCCAAATATGTACATGTGTAACACAGAACAACTTACACCAACATATACTAATTGTGATACTTTAGTGGAAAAAGTTTGTAGGGTTTTCTTTAAAAAATAATTTATGATACTTTGTGCGAAATCCGAAATGATTCACGATAGTGTTGTGAAATTTATCATGTATTTCATGGGAGTCCAGCGTTTACGATCAACTCAGAAGTTTCTTCATCACAGCTACGGCCCTACGCAATTGTTAACGGTACTTGCATGGATGTATTGCATGTTCGCTCGGCATTTGGGCGAATTTCGCTCCGCATTTGGGCGAATTTCGCTGAGTCTATTAGCGAAGTTCACTCAGATGACTTTAAATTCCAAATTCCCAATTTTGTGCCTTGATTTTAAACTGTATTAACCTCAAGATTCCATTGTCTGTAATAGCCAAGATGTTCAGAATGCTTTAGTACACTTGCAAGCTTCCATTGTCTCTCAACTCAGATTTCGCATAATTCAGAATAAATTTATTGAAATTAAAACATGAGATGTTACATGTTCGATTGCATGCCATAGTTGAGCATGAGATTTCGTGGTCTTCTGAACTTCAATGGTGTTGTTATTGAAAATCACCATCACTGCTGCACCTGAAGTACAACCCATAGCTTTGTAAGCACAAGGCATTTTAATAAGTTGATGAAATCATCTAAATGGAGAATAACGATCCCTTCATGTCACTCCCAAGGCAAGTAAAATATTTCAGAATTAACCAAGCTTTGGTCTGACAGTCGGCATATAATACTAATAAGTTAATAATACCAAATATACATCTCCGAGCTTGAGCAGTTATAATTCGAAATCTCAAAATGAGGTTAACAGCAGAGTGACATAGTACTATGTAATCTAGTAGTGCCATACAGAAACTTAACAGAAAACCAGTATGATTTATGTCTCTTTTGAACAATGATAATACAAAAATTAGTATGACTAGTTGGGTTTTCATGTTACTATTGAAGTTCTTATAACTGGTGATAGAGCTTCTACCCAAAGTTTGAGCTAAACCGTCGCAAAATTTCACACATCAAATATTTGGTTACTCAACAACAGGTAACCTGTTCTCGAGCAGAGAGGGAAAGGATGCACAACATATCAATTCCCTGCTTGTTTTTCTCATCAAGAGCAATGAGCAGTAATCAGATACTCAACAAGTCATGCTTTCAAAGTTCCATCAAATGCACAATACAAATTATAGATAATTAATTCCAAATGAATACTGGAAAGGCAAAGCATAATCACAAAAGCACGTGTCTGCATAAATGTATGTATATACTCAAGAAGTGTTCAAGGAGCGTCCAACATCGACACAAGATATGTCAGACACGGATACGGGAGCCAAGATGAAGTGTCCACGTAACCTAGATGTGCTGGAACTACTTCTTCCATATTCTTTAGAAATTATTCCAGCACAAACTATGTATAAAACATTTGGATACCACTTGCCTGGAATGGATGTGTTGAAGATGGCCCTTGCACTCCACTAGAAAATGAACTGTTGAGTGCTTCAATTATTGTCTCAACTTTCTGCATCCAGTTCTCTTCACCTTTATTGGAGGTAACAGTCAATAATTTTTTTAGTAAACATCTCTATGTTATTTGTACAGAGGACATAAGAATGAAATGCTAAATTCAAGTTTCCCCTACTAATGTACTGACAACTAAAGCTTAAGACATGGAAAGAAAGGGACTAAAAGGTAAAAGGATAAATACCAGAAAGAAACTATTGGCTCCAAAACTTAGAACCAAAACCTTTTGTTTCTCTTCCATCTAGGAATTTAAGTAGGACATAACATGATAAAAATCTTCTTTGTATTCACATTTTACGAACTGGCTAAAGAAATTTTTACTCTAAGCTCATGACTCAGGAAGGTAAATGTTTTCATCCCATATGAAGTCAACTAAGATGTAAATAATTTATTATTTCAGATCGCTTTCAGAGTTTATAGAGGTAAGAAGAGAGCATATATAAAAATGAGAGATGGGACCAAAGCGTAAATCAGAGACAATTATTTCACCCTTTTGAAATTTGACGTTTGTCACTTCTTTTCATCCAATATAATATAGACTATTTTCCAGAAAATTATATAACATCAACTACCATATCGTATATTTAATATCCTTGAACTTTTAGCATTAGCTTAATTATAAGCATACCACTGTCTACTTTTATTTATAATTGGTTATTATAATGATTTAGGTAAATATTATTTCATTATAGGATTGCCTATAACTTTATTAACCTATCTTATACCTTTGAGGATAACTATGAGAAAATAACTATGGGACATAAAAGAGATAATATGTTGCCCAAAGTAAAGAAGAACCGTACCACTCAAAATGGTCTGTATGTTCATTTCACAGCGAGCAATCTCATCTTCAAGCAAGTGTTGTTGCCGACACTATATAAAAGAAAAAGGTTCGAACAAATTATAAGCCATAAAACTTTTAATACATTAAAATAAGAGAAATAAGAAAGGTTTTGCAAACCAAACCACAAGGAGAAGTGCATACCAGTTCATCCTTCTTTTCCTCAAAAGCTCGTAAGCAAGCTTTCAATACATCACTTTTCTTAGACGTCGTCACATTACAACTTGTACCTTCGTCCTTGGAATTGAACTGTACGGGTACGGATGCTATAGTACAACCTCCATGAGCATCAGCCATATCGGTTCTATTTTCAGTTGTGCACTTTTTTATGCATGCCTTCTTAGCAGAGTCAACTATAACCACCTATCGAACATGCAAAATGGCTTTTACCTCCTAAATTGAGAAAAACTACTTATAATATTTAAACGATAAGCTACATAAATTGAGGGACTTCATGACTTTTTTGGGCATAACATACACATGCTAACACATCCAACTTATCTTTCGTACATGGCTCATGCAAATGACTACATAGACAAACATGTAACCCTTCTCTGCCCATTCTTTGCACATGACGACCAACTTTGAGCTTGTATTTATGGTTTCATCGCAGAGCCTACCCTTTATTCTCAAAACGCAAGTTATGAAGTAACACAACTTTGGCTATCACATCATACTATGTCCCAAAAAACTCATACATACTCATGAACAAAATGGTGTTTCTAAGAGAAAGTATCGTCATATTTTTTATATGACTCGAGAATTTTTATTTTCAGACTCATTCCTCATCCATTTTGGGTAGATTTTGAATGGTGTTCTCCTCATCAATATAACTCCATCATTGGTATCGCCTAACATACCTTCATATTGTTGTCCTTTTAATTGTTCATTTGATTTTTTTTTTCTCAAACATTTGACTGTGAATTCTTTTTTTTATGCTACTGATTACTGAATGTGATAATCTTTCTTCTAGCACAGTCAAATATATCTCTTTTACTTATAAATGTGCTTAAAAATGTGTCACGGCTATAACCTTAAAAAGATTCGTTGGATGAAACTAAGCTCAAATCTATCTTATGCGTATCTGAGATTTATTGTAGCAGATGCATTTCCAAATTCAAACTCTGTTCGGTAATTAGCAAAAGTTATCGGATTTGCATAGCTTGTGGTGGGAAATGTAATTCCTGTTAGAAATTTAGTTTCATTATAGTGGACTTAGAAGTAATGTTTCTAACACCTGAATCAAGGGACTTCATTTTCCCTCGGACAATATTTGCCCCAATATCTAAAGGTTACCACAAATTTGCCTTCCAAATTATTATTCTGTAATAATTATTGGTTGCAGGCCAATACATCATTCTGAAACTTTGTCAACACAGAGATAATATTAGAGTAACTTCAAGGAGATCACAATCTTTCTAGTTCATAGAATTCAGAAGAGATTTCTACTTCCCTCATCAATATCTTTCTTCCTACTTTTCTTTTCTAGCATCAAATATGAATGGGATCCCTCCCTTTATAGAGGCCTCAAATTGGTGGTTGCAGGATTTCAATTTTGAAAACAGATTTCCGGCGGTTGGCAAAATTGCATTTTTGCAGTTTCAGAAACTGCAGTCTGCCACTTTTTAAACTGCAGTTCTTGACAGCAGTTTTAACTGCAGTTTGACGGCAGTTTTGACTAAAGTTTGACTGCAATTTAACTGCACTTTTGGATGTAGTTTCATTTCAATTAAATTTGAACATATCCAACATTTCCAATGTAAATTGTCACGCCCCGGACCCGCAAGCATGTTGGCTCGACGTAAACTGTGAGACCCATTGAGTGTAATACATGGTTTGGCTCATTGACTTGTCAATTTTCGAAGTGGATTGAGCGAAACCATGGGTTGCACTCAATTGGTCCCAGAGCTTACATCGCACCAACGGGCTTGCAGGACCGAGGTCTGACAAATAGTATCAAAGCAACTAGCAAGCTGGAAATATGGAGTTCAGTATTACAGTGGGAGCCACCTCTAGAGTTCATATTGCCTGGTGGTGATACTAGGACAAACCAATTGTCATACCAAAACAAGGACGTCATGTAACGCCCCAAGATTTAGTCTCACATCGGATATTGATTGGATATTGACTGAGTAATTGAATAGTTTATAAAGTAAGTCCAATTGAGTCAAGTGCAACATTGACTGGTCAATTTTGGCAATAGATTGAGTCAAACCATGTGTTGCACTCAGTATGTCTCAAGACTTACATCGTGCCAACGGGCTCGCGGACCTAGCGCGTGACAACCATTTGTTGTAAATGTTGAAGATCTAAATCTTTTTATTTGAAATCAACTAACTTGATGTAATAGTCTTGCAACGTTGTCACCCCCAAATTGTTACAGCCAACAGTTGTACATGTTGTAGCTTCACCATCATTGTTATGACAAATTCCCCAGAATAAGCTAATATCAATCACACGAGAGCACGGAAAATATCAACACACGAACACAAAGATATACATGGTTCGGCTTGTAGCTTACGTCCACAGGCGAATGAGGAGAAAAACTTTACTAATTGTGAGGAATACAAAGTGGAATCTCTCAATCACTCAATCCTAAATAACACCCCAAAACTCTAATACAACTCTAACTAAAGGAACAAAAGAGAAGAAAATCAAATAGACTTCACAAAAGAACTCTCTCTTCTTGATTGGTGCTCCGAAGATTGATGCATCTAATTGGCTTGAAAGACTGTTCTTATATAACCTTGAAGATCCCAACTCCTTTTTGTCTAATGAATAAGAGTTCAAATAGGAATATAAGTCCACATGTCCTAAAACCTAACAAGAGTCCAAGTAGAAAGAAACCTCTAATATGATTAGTTGTGCAAAGTCTAATGTAAGTAGGACTCTTGATCAAAACAAACCAACCTAAAAAGGAACTTCCAAAGCAATATGGATTTGAGTATTTGAGGCAACCACAACCTAAAACCCTTAATATCACGGCTAATAATAATCTTAGGAGACTTTGGATTAGGACGCCACAACCTAAAACCCTTAACACCTAATGCATAACCTAGGGATATGCACTTCTTCGCTCGCGGCTCAAGTTTCCCTTGACTAACATGCGCATATGCAGGACAATCAAATATTCTAATATTAGAATAATCCGCAGGCTTATTGGACCAAACCTCCTCTAGAGTTTTACTACTAATAACAGTAGATGGCGACCGATTTACTAAGTAATAAGTCGTATTCACTGCTTTCGCCTAGTATTCCTTACCTAAACCTGCATTGATCATCATACAACTAGCTTTCTCTAATAGGGTTTTGTTCATACGTTCTGTCACTCCATTCTGTTGCGGCGTGTGAAGGATTGTACGATGTCTAACGATTCCCTCATTGCAGAACTCATTAAATTCCCCTTCATAAAACTCAAGATCATTATCAGTTCTAAGCCTCTTAATCAGCCTCCCAGTCTGCTTCTTAATCAAAGACTTTCACTGCTTGAAAGTCACAAACACCTCATCTTTATGTCTCAAAAAGTAGACTCAGACCTTCCTGAAGTAGTCATCAATGAAGGTCAACAAATATCTGGAACTACCACCATTCGAGGCAACTTGAGAAGGTCTTAAAGATCTGAATGGATATAATCCAAAATACCTTTAGTCTGATGCACTACCGTACTAAAGCTGGCTCTTTTCTGC
Source organism: Asparagus officinalis (assembly GCF_001876935.1). Lineage (NCBI taxonomy): Eukaryota > Viridiplantae > Streptophyta > Magnoliopsida > Asparagales > Asparagaceae > Asparagus > Asparagus officinalis. The sequence continues at coordinate 4,850,583 of NC_033795.1, read as the reverse complement.
TTCCCAAAGATGTAATGCTCGCAAAATTCTAATTTTTCTGTACTCTGTCCACATAAAAGACCCTTCTTACTCAACTCGGTCAATCCGTGCTCACTCATATGACCAAATCTCATATGCCATAATCTGATAGTATCAACTCCTGACATCAACGATGCAACTGCAGTCAAGCCGATAACGATAGAACCTTGCAAAATATACAAACTGCCAATCTTCTTTTCTTTTATAACCACAATAGAGCCTTTTGTAACCCTAAGAACTCCACCTTCACCTAAAAAATTGCACCCAATACCATCAAGAGTGCCCAAAGATATGAGATTCTTCCTTAAACCTGGAACATGCTTAACATCTGTTAAAGTTCTGATGACTCCATCATGCATCTTAATCCGAATTGTGTTTTTCCCAATAATCTTACATGATGCGTTATTCCCCATAAGAACACCACCACCATCAATAGCTTCATAAGTAGTGAAGCGGTCCCGATTAAGACACATATAACAGGAACCCGAATCCAAAATCTAATCATCCATGCTCCTGTTTATATCATTTGTAGCCAACAAAATCACATCTTCAGCAATATCAACTTCAGCAGAGTCCTCCTTTGATTTCTCTTCATACTTTTCTTGTTTATTTTTGTTCTTCAATCTGTAACAATCGGTCTTAATGTACCCTTTCTTCTTGCAATATCTGCAGATCAGATTCTTGTGCTTCGACTTATGCATGTTACCTCCAAAGCCCATTTCTTCCGCCGATCTTCCTCGAACAAACAAGCTATCAGCTTTATCACCACTTTCACTTGTGATCAACTCTTTGTCGATCTTCTCCTTATTCAATAAGTTCTCTTTGACGTCCATGATACCAATAGAATCTCGACTATAAATCATAGTATCATTGAAGTGCTTGTAGGAAGGCGGAAAAAAAAACACAATAACAATAGGGCTTGATCTTCATCATCGATCTTAACATCAACCTTACTCAAATCTGTAATTACAGAATTAAATTCACTAATATGAGATTTGATGGGTATTCCTTCCGACATCCAAAGTGTGTACAAACGCTACTTCAAGAGGAGGCGATTAGTGAGCGACTTCGTCAAATACAAATCCTCCAATTTAGACCACAAATCAGCGATTGTCTTCTCCGTGAAAATTTCTTGCAAAAATTCGTTTGTCAAACATAACTGGATCGCTGTGAGAGCTCTATCATCCAGCTCGTTCTAATCTTCCTCCGTCATAGTAGTCAGTTTCTTCGACTTCTCGAACAAAGCCTTCTTCAATCCACTCTGTGTCAACGCGACAATCATCCTAACTTGTCAAAGGCTGAAACTGATATTATCGTCAAACTTCTCGATATCCCACTTCATAGTAGTTGGCGTCATCTTCTCGTCTGATCGATAGCTGAAAGTTTTGATACCAATTTGTTATGATAAATTCCCCATGATAAGCTAACATCAATCACACGAAAACACGAAAAATATCAAGAACACACGAACACAAAGATATACGCAGTTCAGCTTGTAGCCTACGTCCACGGGCGAATGAGGAGAAAAGTTTTACTAATTGTGAAGAATACAAAGTGGAATCTTTGAATCTCTCAATCACTCAATCCTAAATAACACCCCAAAAGCCTAATATAACTCTCAACTAAAGGAACAAAAGAGAAAATTATCAAATATGCTTCACAAAAGAACTCTCTCTTCTTGATTAGTGCTCTGAAGATTGATGCATCTAATTAGCTTGAAAGACTGTTCTTATATAGACTTGAAGATCCTAACTCATTGATGTCTAAGGAATAAGAGTTCTAAAAGAAATAAAAGTCCACATGTCCTAAAACCCAACAAGAGTCCAAGTAGAAATAAACCTCTAATATGATTGGTTGTGCAAAGTCTAATGTAAGTAGAGCACCTGATCAAAACAAACCAACCTAAAAAGAAACTCCCAAAACGATATGGACTTGTATATTTGAGGCAACCTATAACAACCATTAAATTAGAAAATTTAGCGCAACTTAATTTTATGCCCCGTTCTTAAGAAATCAAACTAAAGAAACAACCGTGATAACTTTTAGTGACTAACATCGAAATACAACAGGATGAGAAGGGGGAAATTAATCAATATAACACAATAATAACCTCTAAGAGGTGAATCAATGAACTGAAGAGGGTTAGATTTAAGTAAATACGTACCGCCGGCTTCTGGGGGTCATTCTCCCTTTGGCGCCTCCTCTTACGGGTGAAGTAGAGGGATTTCCACCGATCCCCCATTAGATATTTTTTGGGGAAACTAGAGTTTTTGAATAGAGACTGGAGAAAGCTGGGTTCTTGGGACGGTAAGGGTCGAGGGCGATGATATTCGCAGGGCGCGAAGCTCGAGCTTAGGGCGGAAGAAACGGAATGGAGTCAGGATTCTGTCGGTGTTTGCTGTTTGGAGTGTTTCAGGCTAACTGTAATCTCAAGATTCTCAACTATTAAATTAAGCCTACAGCTTGGATGCTCCATAAAGATTAGTTAGAGCAATGATGGCATATCCGTAAATAAATTTTTTTAAAATAGCTCTCACAATTCTAGGTAGATAGATTTGACGGTTATGAAGTGTTCCACACCCAAAATTATAATTAACTATGGGTAGAAAGGTTATTTTAGGAAATATAATTTATGGGAGAAACATAATTTATCATTAATTAGAATTCTTTAATTAACTATTAAAACCGAAGCTTTTCTCCACACTTTCCATTAGAAGAAACTAGTCTGACTCCAAAAAATCTCGTGAAGAGAAAGAGAACGCCATGAAAGGTACCTCCTATTTTTTTCCTTTTTTAAAAAATTTAATTATATAGTATGATGTAGTTGTTAAGCCCTTAAATTTCTCGTTCTTTTAATTATATAGTATGATGTAGTTGTTAAGCCCTTAAATTTCTCGTTCTTCAAATCAGTAATCATTCGTTTTTCTATATAAAGATAGATTAGTTGTTAAGCCCTTAAATTTCTCGTTCTTCAAATCAGTAATCATTCGTTTTTCTATATAAAGATAGATTAAGAAAGATATTTAAAATTAAGACTAAAATAACCTTTCTTATTTTAGCTAATTTGTTACCTAATGGCTGAGTGTGACATTATTCTAAATCTAACGTTAGCTGTATTACCTTCGTTTCTAATTTACGCTAAAAATGGATAATTATTATAAAACCCTCTTAATTTTGGACGATTATCAGAAAGCTCCTCTTAATTTTCAAAATATCAGAACTACTCTAAATCTCAAAGATAAATGGGTTTCTTTTATACGCTCTAAAAATTAAAGGAGGTTTTGTGATAATCTCCACACTTACGGGGTTTTTTTGATATTTTGAAAGTTAACGGGAGTTTTTTTATTATCGTCCAAAGTTAAGGAGTGTTTTCTTATATTTACTCATGAAAAAATCACAGCCATCCACTAGATATCTCATAATTATGATTGAGTATTGGTTCATCCGTTACTTTTTTAGTAGTGGAGAGGATTCAAATCCCTTTCAGCCTACAGAAGGCTAACGATTTGTTTGGTTGGGCAATTTTTGCTTGAAGTTAATATAGGTACCAAGCTGCAGCAGCTTCCAAGCAATTACCTTGTTTGTTTGGGCAAATAAAAGGATGATGTAACCACTAAAAATCCTAGGTGACAAGCTCTGTCCATTTAAAATCTCTCCAATGTATACTATCATGAAGACTATTGTGTATGTAATATTTTTATGATTGTTAACAGATTATTGCATGTTTCTTGTAGAAACTAGACATAATTTTTGCAATTTTTTTCATTGGAATCATCAGAAAACCCTGGATAGTATAAACAATTGCTCGTAATGTACATTGCAGACCTTTTTTTTAAGAGACTATTACATAACACTCAATTTCCTCCCAAAAAAAAATCACCCAAATTGAATATAAATGGCACAGTTACTTCTCAAGTTGGAGAAAATACGACCTATAACATCATGTGCAAATAATTACTTCTCAAGTTGGAGAAATTAGGTCATATAACATCATGTTGCACAAAACATAATGATTCTCATATTGTGCACAAAAGTACTTCTCAAAACATTATCAGAAACTGTTTTGCGTCGCTAAGGTTTTCCAACTAACTGATAAGCACGAATTTCTGCACAATCTTTCAATGTGTTTTTTGGCTCTGTCCTCCTCCTCATCTTTTGATAAAATCTTATCTTTCAATGGATAACTAGCCCAGGATGGTGGCGACAAGTTTCCAAGCAGATTTTAAAAAAGGGTTAATTGCAAACAATATCACCCACTTGTGAACAGACCTCCTGTAGTTTTATTTGTGGGCCCTCAATAGTACCAGCCCAAGTAAAAATAAACCTTCTTAGTGAACGTTTTCGACGCTTTTAAAGTTTAGAGTAGCAATCGGCGGTCTATTTTTACAAATAGAACTATAATGGATCTATCCACCTCCTTAAACCTTTCTATCAATTTTAAGTGGAAAAATTTCACTCAGGAGGTTTATTTTTAAAAATAGAACTATTTGGGGTCTATTCACTGTAGGATGATACTATAAGGGTCTATTTGCAATTAACCTATTCGATACTTTAATATGTCCCCCGTAATTTGAGCATCCTTTTCTGATAGAAATTTGGAGTCACATAAGGACATCAATATTTTTTAAAGGGAAAATAGCTTGTGGATGGCAAAAAATAAAATGTTATGCAGCCAAACTCTTTGGAAAAAGTCAAAAAGTCTTAAAACCATCAAGACCTATAGATTTGTACACTCCCTCCTGTAGGCGTCAAAAAATGCTTACAGGCATCTAAATACCACTCAAGACAAAGAGAAGATGATAAAAGCCATTCTCTTAATCAGAGGGGATCATTCAAAGGAAGCGAGACAACACAGAAGAACAATGTACACACCAACAGGCAGTACATGGCGGCGCGGCTGAGGCGCGACAGCACTTGGTGCCGCGGCTAAGGCGCGGCAGCTCATAGTGCCGCGGCTATGGCGCGGTAGCATATGGTGCCGCGGCTAAGACGCGGCAGCCTAGGGTGCAGCGGCTATTATAGGGGGTGCTATGGTGGTTACAAGGCAGTTATACGATGATTATTTGAAACCCACGTGACGGCATATCAAAGATAGAACGTGTGCTGACGTGGACAAGCAGTTAAACCACGAAAAAGGTGGTTAAAGGGCAGATTGGAGCAGAGAAGGCTTGAGCTTTTGGTGATTTCGAGGAAGAAAGAGAGAATTTTCACCCTTTGACAAGCATCATTTGGTGATTCCTAGAGATCTAAGCTCAGACTTGATCTTTGGAAGAGTGAATATCTTACATCGATAAGATATTTGCTTTCAAATCTTTACTTCGATAAACGAAGGAAAGATCTCTAAACACCCTCACAATCTGTGAATCAGTGGTCAACGAGCCAAAGCACTCCCGGCACAGGCAAAGTCCCACAAAAGCAGGAATTGATAAACAATTTCTGTGTTATTTTCTCGAGAGTTGTATTTTTGTTTATTTTCATTGTAATTTCCTATAAACAAATCAAAGTTTTAATGGAATCGACAATGAAGTCAACTTTCGCTGAAAACAAACTGGCGACCACAGTGGGAGGCAGCGGCCTCGCTGCCGAGGCCGTAGTGTCGCAGCCGATTAAGATCATTATCACTGAAGAGATCGAATATGAGTTCGATCAGGCCAAATTCGAGGAGTATCTGTCTTCCTCATCCTCAAAATCTTCCTCGCCCCGCAAGTGCAGGAAGATTTCATCTTCCAAGAAAGTTCCCAAGTCTTCAATTCAGATGAAGACCGCAAATGAAGATTCCTGCCAAGTCATGGCTCAGGAATCTACCTGCAACATCTCTGCTCCAAATGACCCTTCACCAGTTCAGGGGTCTTTAAACCAAAATGCGCCGGTATTGACAAAGAGGGCTCGTCAGAGACAACGTCAACGTCGTGCTTGTCAATTGACCAAGGCTTTACAACAAACCGACGGAGTCCATTACTATACGGACTTAAAGTCGAGGAAGCAAAAAGTGAACCAGTTGTCCCAAGGGCAGAACACTCACATTTCTGCACAACTTACGACGGAGGAATGGACCCTCGTCAAAAGAGCACGTTCAACTCTCAAAGAACGTATACAAAAGCGTCGTATAAACGCCGCTCGTAACCGTGCTCTTTTACAACAAAGACGAGAAGAAAAGAAGAAAACAGTGTCTAAGGAAGCACCCAAGAATCACAAAGTATGGATCCCCAAATCCAAACTCGTACGAAAATTAGGTCTGCAGAACACAACCGTTGACCGTGGCAGTCCTCACTGCCGCGACATCTCCTTCAACCGCGACAGTCTCCGCTGCCACGGCACACTGTTCGACCGCGACACCAATAACTGCCGCGGCCAAAAGAAGTTTCACAAGAGCACTCCTTCGACTCCATCAACGTCCGTTCCGGGTCCGTTTACTGTGTCAACACCCGCTGTGTCACCAGTGAAACCCTGGGTCAATCCTGACCTGTCAAAATCCAAAATTATAATGACGGATGGCCTTGATCCTTTACCTGAAGATCGAGGCAAAGTTCCGGTCAAAGAACGCTTGGGTCCAGTGAATGAACCCCAAATAGATTCTTACACTGGGGGTCAGAAGTATCCTCCTATCAAGTCAAAACAACTCCAAGATGGGAAAACTCTAATTTCTACCCGTTTGGGAGTTCGTAATGAAACTCAGGAGCCCGTTAAGACTCTGCACTCGCAAGGGGGTGGTTCTAAACATGCGACTCCTGACGTGACCTTAGATCGCTCAAATGCGACAACAAGTTGTCCTGAGAACGCCAACAAGGCTTTACATCCTCAGAAGAAGACATGTTCGTCAAAAGACATTGTTATACCTGGGGGCTCATACCAACAGACGATAGGATTCTCCGGTAATTATACCGATGAGTTGTACTATCAAGCTGGGGGTGTGAACAAAACTCGAAAGAGGATTATCCGAGAAATGAGCTCTCATTGTTTCTGTATGCGACTCATTAGAGCAGTACTATCAGAATGTGACTACTCCAAACAAGAAGCCATCCTGCAAAGAGTCTCAGTGTTCCAGAGGCTTTTCACCGAAATGTCGAAGCCTAAGTCGAGACATTTCCGCAAGAGAAGATCAGCTGTCCAAGATGACGAATTCCCTAAAGTCACCATCAACATGATTGATAAAAGAAAGTCTAAGCGGCATTCAAGTGACTCAAATCCCGACTTTTCCCCGAGAGGAAAAGTCAATCCAAGAATTGCTCAAAGGATGTCTCGATTCCAATTAGGAGCCATCAGACGCAGGGATTACAAGAGAATGCAAGAAGGAATATACTCAGAGGATGAACTCTCGGACACTTGTTCTGCGATCGCTTCGGATGATACAATATCTAGCACAGGACAAACCAAAGAAGTGTTCACAATCACTTCTGATCAGTTTGCTCAAATGCTTCAAGAAGCTCTATCGAAGCAACGTGAAGAAATTAGAGCTGAGATGAAGATGGAGATGGAGTTGGATATTCAACAAATGAGAGAATTGCTAGCTCAACGGTCTCAACTTCCTGAGTCCAGTCAGCGAGCTGAATCCAGCCGCCGCACTCAAAATATTGTAGATGACAGTGATCCGGAAGTGGATGAAGTCATCTTTGCTGATGCACCTCCTAATAACGATAACACTGGGGGTGGTTCAACGGATCCTTCCAACAATGATATTGGGGGTAGTTCAATTGCACCTCTTAATAATACTGGGGGTGGCCCAATTATTTCTCCTCAATATCACTCAAAGAGAGATGAAGATGAGGACAAGAAAATGCAAGACCTTGAAAACAAAGTCAATGCTTTGATGTCTGCTCAGGAGGTAAAGAAGACGGGTATTCCGTATCCCTATCCAAGAGAATGGGAATCAATACCGTACCCGGCAAAGTTCAATCTGATTAACTTCACACCATTTGATGGGAAGAGCTCGCCTACTCAGCACTTGATTTATTTCAAGTCTCATTTGGGCATGATCTCTGGAAATGAGGCTTTAATGGTCTGGTCATTCGTTGGCACCCTTCGTGGGCCCGCCTTCGATTGGTACCGACGTCTCAAGCCAGGGAGCATTAACTGCTGGGATGACATGGAAAGTTTGTTCCTCAGCAACTTCTTCGATGATGACACCGAAGTGTCAATCGGAACCCTTTTAGATGAGAAGCAAAAAGACGGAGAGTCAGTCGACAATTTTGTCAAGCGCTTCCGTAACAAGGCAATGAATTGCAGAGATCCTGTTACAGAGGAGTTCATCTTGCAAACATGCCACAATAATCTCTCCATCGATGTCCTAAAAGCCCTGGGGGTCGTACCATCCAAAACTTGGAAAGATTTGAAAATGCGCGGTGAACAAGCTGAACACTTTCTTAAAAGAAAGAAAGCTGAGAGAAGCCAATTGAAGACATCTGCAATCGCTGGGAACGCGACTCTCGATCCGAAGTTTCAAAAGGAGTATTCTTTCGAAAATGATGAAGCTCCAGCCATATTGAAATACCTCCTCGCCAATGACAAAATCGAGCTACCACCTATTAAAGATCAGGAGGGAGCTAAGAGGATTACGGATCCAAACTACTGTGCGTACCACAGAAGGGTTCTTCATCCCACCAAGATTTGCTTCGGACTCAAAAACAAAATCCAAGCCTTAATTGACTCCGACGTCATAACGGCGAAACAAGCCAAGTAATGACGGCTCTAACTCCATTGGGTGCACGAGTATAAACTGTTTCCCTTCACTCCAAAGAGTATACGAGTATAAACTGCTCCTCGATACTCCAACAGGTATATGAGTCAAAACTATTTCTTTTCTTTCACGGGAAATTCCTGGAGAGCACCATGCCTGGTACTCTTAAGGATAACCCGATCATGCAGCTGAATATAATGATAAACCCAGTTTCGTAAGGAAAGCTGGGGGTGGATGGTTCATGTAACGGGAAGTTCTCGGAAGAATGATATATGTAATTTTCTTAGGGATAACCCGATCATTACAAACAAAGTGATAAACACTACATCCCCACAGTGATTTCCGAATACTCTTTTGCTGAGATGAGATTCGATCACTTCATTGGATCAATCTTCCCTTTCAAATTCTTATTTGGTCAAACCTTTAAATAGTTAGGACCAAAACCAAATTCCCTTCTCGATTCATTCCATGAACGAGAGGTCCACAAATTAAACGATCAAACCTTTAAACAGTTAGGATCGTCTCAAATTCTTATTTGGTCAAACCTTTAAACAGTTAGGACCAAAACCAAATTCCCCTCTCGATTCATTCCATGAACGAGAGGTCCACAAATTGAACGATCAAACCTTTAAACAGTTAGGATCGTCTCAAATTCTTATTTGGTCAAACCTTTAAACAGTTAGGACCAAAGCCAAAATCCCCTCTCGATTCCTTTCATGAACGAGAGGTCCACAAATTAAACGATCAAACCTTTAAACAGTTAGGATCGTCTCGAGTCCCCATTTGGTCAAACCTTTAAATAGTTAGGACCAAAGCCAAAATCCCCCTCTCGATTCCTTTCATGAACGAGAGGTCCACAAATTGAACGATCAAACCTTTAAACAGTTAGGACCAAAGCCAAAATTCCTTCTCGATTCCTTCAATGAACGAGAAGCCCACAAATTGAACGATCAAACCTTTTAACAGTTAGGATCGCATCAAACTCCTACATGGTCAAACTTTTAAACAGTTAGGACCAAAGCCAAAATCCCCTCTCGATTCCTTCCATGAACGAGAGGTCCACAAATTGAATGATCAAACCTTTAAACAGTTAGGATCGTCTCAAGTCCTCATTTGGTCAAACCTTTAAACAGTTAGGACCAAAGCCAAAATCCCCTCTCGATTCCTTCAATGAACGAGAGGTCCACAAATCGAACGATCAAACCTCCCTACAGTTAGGATCGTCTCAAAACTCCCACTTGGTCAAACCTTACTACAGTTAGGACCACAACCAAAATCCCCTTTTGATTCATTTCACGAACGAGAGGTCTACTTTTGAATTGAATAATCAAACCTTATGACAGTCAGGATTATTCAAACCAGTCCAGATTCTCTAAGTGGAGATCCCACTTTGAGTTTCTTTTTCACCAGGAGATAGAATATAAAATTCTTCCTCTCCGATTTTGGGTTCATCTCTACCAACAAACAAGAGACAAGGAGATAGAATATAAAATTTTTCCTCTCCGATTTCGGGTTCATCTCTACCAACAAATAAGAGACCAGGAGATAGAATATAAAATTTTTCCTCTCCGATTTAGGGTTCATCTCTACCAACAAACAAGAGACCAGGAGATAAAATATAAAATTTTTCCTCTCCAGTGTCGGGTTCACCTTTACCAACAAAAAAAAGACCAGAATACTCCAATAGGTATACGAGTCTAGACTATTTCCCTAATCTCAACAGGAAGTTTCTAGAGAATATCACTCAGAATATTCTTAAGAATAACCTGAATACTCCAATAGGTATACGAGTCTAAACTGTTTCCCTACCCTCAACAGGAAATTTCTGGAGAATATCATTTAGAATATTCTTAAGAATAACCTGGCTACCTCCCAACGGGTATATGAGGTTAAACTATTGCCCAAATACTCCGATGAGTATATGAGTATAAACTGCATCTCCTTGAACCTCCTAACGGGTATATGAGGTTAAACTATTTCCCGAACACTCCAATAGAGCATATGAGTATAAACTATTTCTCCATTCTTCGATGGCAATTCAAATTCAAGACTTCGACAACGGCCACGTGATAAACGCAGCACCGGAGGAATTTTAGCTATTCTACAAAGCACTGAATAGACTAAAAGATGAAGAATTCAAGAATTGAAGCCATTTATAGACCATCTTACGCAACTTCCTCAACAAAGTACTGAAGAAATTGTAAAGAAAACTTATCATATCCAAAGTGTCCCAGACTCCTCTCCAAAATGATGAGTCTGAGATACTTTGGAGGGGGTATCTGTAGGCGTCAAAAAATGCTTACAGGCATCTAAATACCACTCAAGACAAAGAGAAGATGATAAAAGTCATTCTCTTAATCAGAGGGGATCATTCAAAGGAAGCGAGACAACACAGAAGAACAATGTACACACCAACAGGCAGTACATGGCGGCGCGGCTGAGGCGCGACAGCACTTGGTGCCGCGGCTAAGGCGCGGCAGCTCATAGTGCCGCGGCTATGGCGCGGTAGCATATGGTGCCGCGGCTAAGACGCGGCAGCCTAGGGTGCAGTGGCTATTATAGAGGGTGCTATGGTGGTTACAAGGCAGTTATATGATGATTATTTGAAGCCCACGTGGTGGCATATCAGAGATAGAACGTGTGCTGACGTGGACAAGCAGTTAAACCACGAAAGAAGAGACTTGAGCTTTTGGTGATTTTGAGGAAGAAAGAGAGAACTTTTACCCTTTGACAAGCATCATTTGGTGATTCCTAGAGATCTAAGCTCAGACTTGATCTTTGGAAGAGTGAATATCTTACATCGATAAGATATTTGCTTTCAAATCTTTACATCGATAAACGAAGGAAAGATCTCTAAACACCCTCACGATCTGTGAATCGGTGATCAACGAGCCAAAGCACTCCCGGCACAGGCAAAGTCCTACAAAAGCAGGAATTGATAAACAATTTCTGTGTTATTTTCTCGAGAGTTGTATTTTTATTTATTTTCATTGTAATTTCCTGTAAACAAATCAAAGTTTTAATGGAATCGACAATGGAGTCAACTTTCGCTGAACCCCCACTATAGTGGTTACAAG
>NC_033795.1:4823139-4838795 GCF_001876935.1 Asparagus officinalis | reverse complement strand
CGTTGGGGAATTTTAGTCTCTCCGTCTATTATAATTTGCGCAACTTGGAAGCCAACCCATAATCAAAAAGATAGAAAATAACCACAATCAAGAAGAAAAAACACCAAGATTTATGTGGTTCGGTCGACTAACTTCGACCTACGTCCACAGGCAACAATACGAGAAATCCACTATGTATCAGGAAGAACTACAAGAGGAACCACTCAACTCTCGTCTCTCAATCTCTCAACATTACATACATAATCAACTCTCATATTCTCTCCAAAGCACACTCCTTACAATCTTTTGAACGGACAAAGACTGCGAAACTCTCTCCCAATGATGTAATCTTTTGCACAGATAAAGACTACGAAACCTTCGCCTCTCGTATAATATTCTTGAATTCAGGCTACGCCCTCTGCTAACCCTAGATTACAAAAATATTGGCTCTCTCTCATCTGCTTTGTTTTTCCTCTAACAATAGAAGAATATATATAGGAAAACCAAAACTCTATCTCTAGCCTAACTTACTAATTAGAATAGAATTCAAACTCCTAATCATGATGAGACACAATCTCCTAATCATAATAGATCTCTAATTGTATCTAATTCTCATGACGTTATACAAAGAATCAAATACATAATCCCAATAATCTCCACCTTGGATTTGATTTCCAAACTCCTTTGAAGATATATCATCGCTGTCTTAAAATTTTGCCTCTCCTACTAGCGTCTTCTATTCTTTTACACTTCAATTCAAAGCACATGCATTCCAAATGGGATGCCCCTATGACCCTTGTTTTCGTGGAAAGCTGCCTTCGTCATTGATTTCATTAAACTTTAGTCGTTACAAATGAATTCAAATAACAAAAATAAAAGATTACAACTTTCTTAAAAATAAACACAAGATCCGTGGTTGTAGGAAAATTTTGATGTAAAAGAAATGAAAGAAAAATTGATTTGTATTCTCTTAAAATTGATTACAATTTGGATTCCGATTACAAAAGAAAGGAGAATGAATTTGATTCTCCCCTTTGTTTAAAACTGGGTTCTTCACGGTGGTGATGGAGTGCCTCCCTCGAATGCTCGCGTCGAGTTTGCCCTCCGTTGACGATCCGAATATCTTGATTCACTGGAATAATATCTTCTCCTCACGATTTGACGTTGTGGAGAACTTGCGTGGCAAGTTTGAAACTCTGAACGAGTTGATAACTCTGGACGAGTTGGAAACTCTTGAAAAAGAGTTGATTTGAACCGAGGATCGGTTCTCAAGCCAAGGCCGAAGGATTCAAGGAATGCTCCAAAGGATGAATGCCGATCTCTCAATCTATGATGCTCCAAGATCTCCCCCTTTGTTGCCAAGTCCTAGTTTCAAAAAGCCAGCCTGAACTCTATTGAGTTTATCCATATTTATAGGGAATTAAGGGGTTTAACCGCCCCCTTAATTCTCTCCATAATGGGATTGAGAGGGGTGTAACCCCCCTTAATCCGCTCCCAAGTGTTTTCGGTAAAAGTTGCTTTCATTACTGAACTCATTATAATATTAGTGTTTACAAAGAATTCAGATCTTAATCAAAAGAAAAGAAGAAAAATTATAACTTTCTCGAAAATAACACAAGATCCGTTCGTCGTCTCTTGCTTGCGTGGGTCTTTAGCCTGTGACGGGGATGTCGATATCCGTGGACTACCTGGCAATCAGATCAGGTCCAGAGCTTCGTCGATCCGCGAGGAGATCTAGAAACAGAAGCGCCTATCTCGATAAAAGCGAGATAATTGCTCTTCTTAGAATTACCACAATGGGATAATACTAAGGATTGGATGCGGGTGATGTAGATCTGATGACTTTCGATCTCTTGTGTTGAAGAACTCGATCACTCTTCAGTTCGGCAGGGCTTCGCCAATTCTCCAAAATTTCAGATCTGAAAAAATGAGGCCTAAGGCTTGTATTTATAGGCTTGAGGGGATAACAGAGCGGTTAAAACGGGCTAAAGGCCCAAATTTGCCTTGGAGACACCCCGGGGTGTCTCCATTTGATTGGAGACACCCTAGGGTGTCTCCCATTGATCCAAGACACCCTAGGGTGTCTCGGCCTTGGCCGAGACACCGAAGGGTGTCTCGGCCTTAGCCGAGACACCGAAGGGTGTCTTGTTGGTCCGAGACACTCCATATGGTGTATTTATCTATTTCCGCCATAATTCCTTCGTCCGAACTCGGATTTGAGTGAATCAAAGTATGTTGGAAAGCCGATAAGGAGTTCTATCAGCTCTGATGGTTGGATCATCTGTAGAATGAATGAGACATGAAGGGCATTGTTCCTTTTGTAAACATCGCGGGGCTCCCGATTAGCCCGTACCTTCGTTAGTTCACGTAGGTCGATTCACTTTAAGCGTTCGTCGACATCAATCAAGCTTCTGTAACTTGGATAGTGACATTCATCATCTTTTCTTAGCACCGAGCTGTTCGTGGAGACCTATAGGTAATTTTCGATGCCTACAGATACCCCCTCCAAAGCGTTCCAGACTCGTTTCTTTTATAGAAGGGGCTGGAATACTTTGGATGTGATTGGTCCAGCCTTCAGTCGGCGTAAAGGACCTGTAGCTAGCTTTAACTCTTGGCTCCTCTGATTTTCGGTCTATCCAATATTTTGACAAATAGCCGAAATCCTTCCGGCGCTGCGTTTATCGCTTGGCCGTCGTCGGAGTCTCGAGTCTACCACCAGTGAGTCAAGTTTGGCTCGTGTCATTGAGTTGACTTTGAACTGACTACCTCTGTCACATTGTGATGACTTAGGGCTTCATATTACCGTATGTTAACTTTTATCACAACGCGTTGAGTGGCGTTGACCTAGGGCTTCGAACGTCGAATGTTGACTTTTTGTCGCAACGCGTTGACTGGCGTTGACCTAGGGTTACGCGTTGACCAGCGTTGACCCTAGAGTTTCGAACGTCGAATGTTGACTTGTGGTCGCAACGCTTGACTGGCGTTGACCTAGGGTTACGCGTTGACCGGCGTTGACCCTAGGGTTTCAAACGTCGAATGTTGACTTTTTGGTCGCAACGCGTTGACTGGCGTTGACCTAGGGTTACGCGTTGACCAGCATTGACCCTAGGGTTTCGAAAATTGAACGTTAACTTTTGGTCGCAACGCGTTGACTGCCGTTGACCTAGGGTTACGCGTTGACCGGTGTTGACCCTAGGGTTTCGAACATCGAACGTTGACTTTTGGTCGCAACGCGTTGACTGGCGTTGACCTAGGGTTACGCGTTGATCGGCGTTGACCCTAGGGTTTCGAACGTCGAACGTTGATTGTTGTCGATTTTCATCAAGACATCCAATAACCGACGAAAACGGGCGAATTCGGGCCTAACAGGGCATATATATAGGCGTACGGGGACCAAACGAGCCCCGAGACACCCGTGGGTGTCTCAGTGTCTCGGCCAGAGGCCGAGACACCCTAGGGTGTCTCGGTTCTAGAGCCGAGACACACACACCCCCTTTGCCTTTTTTTTCTTTTGTTTGTTTCCTTTTTTTGTTTCCCCCTCTTTCCAAAATTCAAAAGGATTCCCTTTACTTCTAAAGCTCTTTCTTCCTCCTTTCATCGTTCCACCATTGTTTCCTTTCTTTCAAGAATCCTTAACCCACTCTAACTCTCACATTTAAAACCTCAAATCTCCACCAAATTCGGATTTTTTTTATTTTCCCCTCCTTGGTTGGCCGAAAATCCTCTCTCTTCCAAGCTAGGGTTTCATCATCCTCAAGCTCAAAGGAGGCTTCTTGGTTTTGGGTAAGTTTCCTCTCAAAAATTTCTCCTTTTTTTTTGATAAAGATCATAGCTTTTTATTCTCATAGGTTGGGTTTTGTGGAAAGATAGAATTTTTTATGATGGATTGTGTATGCACAAAGTATTTGGGGGTTTTATGCAAAACTTGCAATAGGGCCGAAATTGGGGGGCTTTTATGCAAAAGTGGACTGAAATTTGAGGGTTTTTTATGCAAATGTGGACTGAAATTTGGGGTTAGAATTCCATACCCATTTGGCCAAACTTTGAGAGGTGTTTGTATGCAAAGAATCAATGTTTGTTCGAGGGGTTTATTTGCAAAAAGCAACCCACAAAGTGTAGAGGGGTTTATTTGCAAAAAGAGCTGAAATTTTAGGGCTGAAATTCCAAAAGTTTAGACCACAAACCCATGACCAAAGCTTTGATAAAGGCATGCGGAAACTAAACCGAAATTTGTGGAGGGGTCTTTTTTACAAAGTTGGCTAAATTTCACGAAAGGGTTTATTTGTAAAATTAACCGAAATTGTGGGATGTTGGGGGTGCTAGATGATCAAATATGATGACCATGACCCAATTCGAGCGTGTCCTTGACCCGAATTTAGCCTTGAACACGAGGGGTATTTTGGGTATTTCACCAAAATTTACCGCAAAATGACAATCATTGTTTTGTATGCACGAAATTTGTAGGTTTAATTAGACTTCAACTATAAAATCCTATTTATTCATAGGACTTTAGTTTAAGTTTTTAATTTCCCTTTTAAATTTCGTGTATTCATATTTTAGATTGTACCTGACTTGCTGCTTTTCATTGCAGATTTTCGATGTCTCCACGTCGACCTCGACCTCCTAGGAGTTGCTCCCGTTCGTAGCATAGCGAGGAAGAAGTTCCCACAGCATCCTCCCCTCCAGCGGCATCCTTTTTCGGGGGTAAGAATCTTTATTTCTGTATCCCTGATTGATCCCTTCGCGGGTCATTAAGGAAGAACTGACATCCTCCTTCGCGGGGATTGAGGTTTCAGGATATTGGTGGTTCTGTTACACCCTCGTTTGGCCCCTTCGCGGGTCATTCGGGAAGGGCCGACACCCTCCTTCGCGGGGGTTGAGGTTTCGGACTTGTTTTGCTTAGCTAATTCAAGTCCTCTGGTATGTTGGGGCGATTTTGTGTCGTCTTATACCTTATAGGCCGGTGTATGTTACCACGTTACTTACGTGATGATGCATACCGTTCTTCCGGTGTAAGACACTCAAAATCGTCTCTCCAATTACCCCGTGAATGATCTTATCTCGCTCTTTATGAGATGGATTTAATTCATGGATGATTTCCCGATTCTATCCTTGTTTTGTTGCAGTCGAGTTCCCCACTGGCAGTATTTCTCCTCATGCTACTACCGGTTGTAGTGGTGAGGTTTTCTCTTCGGCTTCCACCAGGCAGGCTATTGGTCCACTACCCCAGTTTGATGATGATCGTTCCGACGAGTCTTGCCATTTGATACGGGATGGGGGACGTCATTGCTTACGCCAGCTGATCACGGATGCTCCTTTTACGGCGGATTCTATTTCTACTCAGGCTTTAAAGAAGCCTAGTTTTCTGTTCGGAGACCATATTGAGGATCCTACTAAGTTAACTCTTACCGAGGAGCATTGGCTGAATCATGACGAAGGAGCTCTCTTGTATATTCCTTCCATTCCTCGTCAGCATTCTTTCACTTATTTGGAGGGACAGGCCGTAGAGAGACAGATGTCCTGGCGTCTTACCGATGATGTTGATCGAGTTCAGTGTGGATATACCTCCCATCACAAGACTCCTGGTTCTATTGGGTATCACTATATTCGCGGTCTTCGACCAGGGATTATGGGTCTTAATACCGCACCCCCAGGCGAGGTATCAGCAGCCGCTCCTACTGTGAAGAATCGTTTGGCTCATCTTGGGAGGAGATTGCCTCCACCAGATTTTAGATACTATGGTTGGGCTTTCTCACAGCCCAAGGTATGGTGGACACGCATGACCAGCTACGTCTTGGGGCGTTGGGAGGATAATTTGAAGAGCAGTGGATTGTACGCACCTATACGAGCCACCATGTATTTGTTCCAGCATTTGGAGGGTGATTCCGGCGAGCCCATTCGTGAGTTAGATGTTTTGACACCTACCGTCGTTAATGAGTTGATGGAGAAGGCTGAGGCTTGCTCTTACACCATTGCTAGTGCTGAGGGAGCTTTTCCTGCAGGCACTAAGTTTCGTTCGTTCCTTCGCCGTGCACCGAAGCCCATTGAGCCCCGGACTCTGCTAGCAGGCTATCTTGCCCTCTGGTTGAAGAAGTGTGTTGTTCCGCATCAGCTCTTAGACGCCTTACCTCTCGAGGTGCTCTTTCCTGCAGTTCAGCTAGCTTATGGGAGGGAGCTTTCCCTGCTCCCAGCGATGGTTGCTGATATCCATTGTGGGCTTAGGCATCTGGTCAGTGGTTTTGCGCAGGTGGGTCCCGAACCATCGGCCGAGCTTATTTGTGTGAAGGTCGAGCTTCCTTATGCGTATCTGATGGCGTGGCTTGTTCTTCACCGTCCTGACTTGATGTCGGCGCCCAGCACTGTTGATGTCCCTGTTCCTTTCGTGCAGCTGTTGGAGAGGAGCAGATGGCTCGGGAAAACATTCAGTGATGTACAACGAGAGCTTCAAGTTCGTAAGAGCTGGGAGTTCTTCAAGTGTTTTCCTCATTTTTCGGGTCGCTATGGTGATGTGTTGATTGATGAGGAGAAACCCAGAACCAATCGGACTGCTCTTGACGTTGGTTGTTTCCGCTGGTTGGTAAACATCCGCGTTGGGTATCTCGTTCTCCGGGTGAAGAATCGTTGACACATAGAGCCTTACCTTCCCTGACGTTTTGCTCGTCAGTTTGGCTACGACCAACTATATGTTGGGAATCCGAGCCGTGGTTTGAAGGTTGAGGGAGGGCTTATTGACGGCGTTCGGGCATGGCTATGGACTATGGTGGGCTGCACCGGGGCCCATTTTGCTCTTCCTTCATATAGGTGTAAGCCATTGATTACTTTCCTCGGTTACAAGTGGTTCCTCTCTGCCAATGAGTCCATAGGTGTGAGGAGTCTTTCAGAGTTGCAGTCTGAGCACTTGGTTCAAGTCACTATGTTGGCTGCTCGTAAGGCTGAGCTTGCTAGGAAACAGGGGAAGAAGCCTGCTAAACCTTCTCTCTCGAGCAGAGACAGGATGGAAGACGATGAAGAGCTCCTCCCTATTGATGATGAGGACGAGACTTCTGAGGAGGAGTATGTGGATATAGAAGACGATGAAGAGCTCCTCCCTATTGATGATGAGGACGAGACTTCTGAGGAGGAGTATGTGGATATAGATACTGACCAAGAAGAACTTGATGCAGGTTTGTCATGCTCTTTAACCTTCTTTCTCAATTTCAATTGGTATCAACGAAAGGTCTTATTCACTCGTCTTAACGAAATGACTCTTATCCCCCAGGTAGGACAGTCGATGAGCATGAGTCGCTCGCTGCTTGTTATGCGAGATCCAGGCCTAGCGGCAAAGCTTCTACACAGGTTGAGACGCGTGGCAAGTTCGTGCACGAACGACCCGTTGGTTCTATGAGGGCTGGTACTCCGAAAAAGAAGAAGACCGCTCATAAACCACACGTTGGTCGGTACCCCTACGGAGTGGATTTAGGAGACATCGCCGACGGAGAGGAAGGTAATATTTTATTGTCTTTATTGCTTTAAGATGGTTTACCTTCTGGGATTCGTAACCAGGTTTTATGTTCCAGGATACTATGAAGACGGTGAACTTCCACCGGATCGTGTATTCCCTGGTTCTGATAATATGGATAGATTCATGCAGCAGATGTGTGACGCCATTCGTAACGATTCCATGGATGTCGATACAAACCTTAATACTGAGCTATGTTCAGGTATATCTAATTCCGGTGATACCCTCCTCGAGTAGTATTTAGGGAATGCAGGATTCATTATTTTTTTTTTGTGTTTCGCTTTCTTTCAGGTAACTTGAAGAAACCAAGCACGGATACTGGGGAAAAAGAATTTTCTGTTCCTTCTGCATGTACCTCTGAGCTTTTCCTTCTTTCCCCATCTTCTTATACATATATCCCACACTTAAATTATTCTGCAGATGTCGTAATATAGAAGCCAATTGAGGATGAGGCCTTTCACGATGTAGGTTTCGAGGAACAGGGGTACGTCTCTGCACCAAGTTTCTTGGGACCCGACATCGGATTATTAGTCGACATGCTGTCTGAACAGGCCACCAGAGGAACCGTGGGACCACCCTTTGAGAGTGATTCATCCACAGGTATATATCTGATTCCCTTCCTTTTGCCTGATCTTTTATCTGATTAACAAAGGATTAATATTACAGTACCAGTCATTGAGACCGATTCAGTAATGATCCCCGGCCTATCTAGTTTACCTCGGAGTGACGGACTTGCAGGTATGCATACGATCTAGGACATCATGCTCCTTTTCATTTGTCTGATTTTTTTTTTTTTGACTAATAGATGGGTATAATCATAGGACCAGCCACCGGGGCCGATACTCTTACGACTCCTGGTATTCCCCGTGTACCTAAGGATGATGGACCTACAGGTATGCAGATGATCTTATCATCCCGACTCTCCTTATTTGTCTAAATTTCCATTTTGACTAATAAAGAAGTGTAACTATAGGACCGGCCGTTGTGCCTAATGCCACTACAGTTTCTGAGACCGATAGCTTGCATGAAAGCGGTGTCTCCCCGCCACAGCCGAGAGATACTACCGATTTGCCTATAGGGGTTGATATACCCTCGATGACTACTCCTTCCGTTATCTCGGAGCCTGTCAGACCTCAATCCGAGGGGACTTCCGTTGGCGTTGGTATGCTCAGAATTTGCCCTTAAGTTTTCTTATCATATTCGATAATTTCTTAGCTTTCCACACTGTTGCTTGCAGGATCTCGATCATCTCTATATGAGCGTGTCCGCGCCCTTTTGGCCGATACCAATCCCGATAAGGACATTTTTCGTACGGACCTTGGCTTTTTTACTGCCTTTTTTAACGGCATGATCGAGAAACTTCTTCATCGAGGATATTGTTTCGATCAGTTCGGGCGTTCCTTTTCTCGCCACATGATGATGCTTAGAGAAGAAGGGTATCCAGAGTTAGCCGATTTCTTCATTGCCGATTTTACTGTTCTGGAGTCGGAGATCCGAGAGTTGAAGGAATTGAAGGCTAATGGAGCTTCTTCCTTCGTGTCCTCTTAGATGGAGCATAGGCTGGCACAGTGGCGCGACCTGAGATCTTCCGTCGGCAGTGAGCTTCAGTCACATGAGTATTCAGTTGCGCAGCTGATGGCTACCGTGGCGAGGAAGGATACAGATAGAGCCGAGTTACTCCGCTCTTTGGATTCCGGCCGCGAGGAAGTGGCTAGGTTGAAGGAGGCCTTGAAGCACGCCGAGGAGTCCGTTACTATTATTGCAGAAGACCTAGCTGGAGTAGAGCATTCTCGTGGACAGGCCCTCGAGAAGCTAGGATCTACACATGAGAGATTGATGAAAATGAAGCCATGAAGATCTTGAGCAGTTCTGAAGAATCCGTCCGAGCTGGCCTGCAGGCAGAACTTGAGCAGAGTTATATAGATAGGCTTTCTAGTTTAGAGTCTCATATTCTTCGCCGTCAGCTGCCTTCGGGCTAACGAGCTTTTTATTGTATGCTTTGACTTAATCTATTAATAGAGACTCCGTGTTTGATTCATTTATGATATTTTTTTATTTATTTTGAATCTAGCGATGATAATATTTATGGCATTTTTGACAAACCCCCAGCCATCAACGGGTTTGATATGCTTTTACCGATTACCGTTTGAATCGGGCTAGCATGTGAATTATTAAAACCCGTCTCACATGTAACGTTGTGCTAAGAAAATCACTTTTCTTAGACTTGATGCTATGATTTTGGATACATAGACTTAACCATTTCTTATAGGGAAAAGGTACCCCGCGCCGCGTATTAGACGACGACTTATCCCTTCTTAGGCTTCGGGATAAAATTCCCCAGGCTTAGACCCTGGTGTCTTTTTCAATCGGCGAAAGACTAAACCGGCGACGCGTGTTAGGCGTAGACTTTGGGATTTTTTGGCAAACCCCCAGCCTTCAACGGGTTTGATGTGCCTTTACCGATTACCGTTTGAGTCGGGCTAGCATACAGATTGTCTAAATCCGTTCCGCATGTAACGTTGTGCTAAGAGAGTGAATTCTCTAAGACTTTGTGCTATGATGCCGAGTACATAGGCTTCGCCCTTGCTACGGGAATAGGCCACCCGGCAACACGTGTTAGGTGTTGACTCGTCCCTACTTAGGCTTCGGGATAAAATTCCCCAAGTTTAGACCTTGGTGTCTTCTTCAATCAGTGAAAGACTAAACCGACGACGCGTGTTAGGCGTAGACTTATCTCTATTTAGGAGTTGAGATAAAATTCCCCATGCACAAAGTGCCCGGATTGGAAATTGAAAATTATGTCTTTTCTAAGAACAAAGACAGACTGGAAAATGGGAGAGGAAGAATTTTATATTCTATCTCCCGGTACTGAAGAGGAAGAATTTTATATTCTATCTACAGTAGGAAAGGAAACTCAAGGTGGGATCTCCACCCCCAGAATCCGAAAAGATGAAACTAAGAGCGGGATCTCCACTCCGAGAATCGGAAAGGTTCAAACAACCCTAACTTTTATAGGATTGGTCATTTGAATCAGAAGAATCCTTCATTCATTGAGGAGAAAGCCTAATTTCGACCCTAACTTTTATAGGTTTGGTAGAAAAGGAGCAAATGCAGATTTTCGCTTATCGAAAATGGATGACTCGGTCTTAGTCCTAAATGCTTGTAGGCTTGACTAAGTGAGATTGGGAACAACCCTAACTTTTATAGGTTTGATTGTCCGAAACGAAGGTGGACCTCTCGTTCATGGAAGGAATCGAGAGAGGAATTTAGCTTTGGCCCTAACTTTTATAGGTTTGACCTGAAAGCAAAGAGAGTAGAATACAAGTAGCGATGAAAATGCCAACTCGTATTATCACTCAAAGGAGGACTTTAATGCTAGGTGATTATGACCTAACATATTGAGTCTGAGGATTGCCAATGACTGGCGGGTAGAAAATTTTGTGAATCCACCGTCGATTAATTTGATCAGCGGATGGTTTAGTGAGGAAAGATTAACCTGTCAGAGGATTGGATCTCATCTCACAAAAATAACTCATGAGAGTTAGAGAATTTGACAATAAGAAGAAATATTCCGACATTCAGAATTCGAACGGGGATTTCTTATTCATCACTTCTACAATGACTGGGTTATCCCTAAGAATACCACATGTGGTATTCTTCCGGGAACTTCCCGATATATTATTTATCCTAAAGATACTAAGGATAGTATTTTTTCAGGAACTTGCCGTTTATCGGCATCATCAGCCAGTCGCCGTCCTTGGTGACTAGGTGATATGCGCCACTCGAGTAAACTGTCTCCACTACGAATGGTCCCTCCCATTTGGGTTCAAATTTGCCCTTCTTCTTGGAGCTAAGGATCATAGGCCGCCTTTCAGCTAGAACCAAATCCCCTTCTTTGAAATTCCGTTGTCGAACCTTTTTGTCGAAAGCTCGAGATATTCTGGCTTGGTAGAATTCGATATGTTGTTGAGATTCTAAACGCTTCTCATCTAGCCTTTCAAGTTCTTCAAGGCGCTTCTGATGTTGCTCTTCGGTCGTCATTTGAGTCGTGAGGGCAATTCGAAGTGACGGGATTTGAATCTCCAATGGAAGAACGGCTTCACATCCGTATCCAGTGAATACGGGGTCGCTCCCGTTGGTGTGCGCACCGTGGTCCGATAGGCCCATAGAGCCGCGCCAAGCTTGTCATCCCAGTCTCGTTTATTAGTTTTCACAAGTTTTGATAACAACTTTATGATAGTCTTGTTGAAGGCTTCGGCCAATCCATTCGCTGTGGGATTGTAAGCTGTCGACGATATGTCTTGAATTTTGAACTTTTCACAAAACCTGATGAATGCATTGCTAACGAATTGAGGACCGTTGTCATGTATGATTCGTCTTGGGACACCATGCCGGTAGATGATATGGTGCTTGATGAATGCAATGACATTGCTCGTTTTAACTTCTCTGAGTGGAACTGCCTCAGCCCATTTAGAGAAGTAGTCGGTAATTGCTAGGATGAACCGGTCACCTTTGACTGACGTGGGATTTATAGGACCAACAATGTCCATTCTCCAGGTCTCAAACGGCCATGACGTAACCGAAGGATGCAGATGCTCCGGAGGTTGGTGCATATAATTCGCATGTATTTAACATGCATCACACTTTCGGGCATACGCGATTGCATCACTCATCATGGAGGGCCAAAAATATCTCATTCTTCTGATGCGGTCATAAAGCTTGGGGCCAGGTTGGTGTGCGCCACACTCTCCTTCATGTGCCTCTCTAAGAACTTCTTCAGCTTCTTTAGTTGATAAGCACCGTGCTAGCAAGCCATCGTACCCCCTGCGGTATAACGTTCGATTCTCCGTGTTATAGTAGAATCTTGGTGCCCTTCGTCGGATTGACTCTCTTTCCTTTACGTCTTCTGGTAGTATTCCGTGCAGGACGTAATCGATGATGGGGAAACGCCAATCTCGGGGTTCAAACTCAACTTGAGTTGAATGTGTTTCCTTAACCTCTTCTTCTTCGCCATCTTCATCATAGATTGGCACTAGGAGTTGGTGAGTCCTTACTGTAACAAACTGTTCTGTTTCAGGGGGCTACGCCAGGGATACGGCTAACGCCGCTAATGCGTCTGCGTAGGTATTCTGCAACCGTGGAATATGTTCAATAAAGAATCCTTCGAATGATTCTGCCATCTCCACTGCCATCTTATGGTATGGTATTAAATCCTGGCTTCGGACCTCGTACTCTCCCTGAACTTGTTTAACTATCAGTTGAGAATCACCGAAGGCTTCAAGATACTCAACCCCCAGTTCTTTGGCGAAGCTGAGTCCTATGAGTAATGCATTATATTCGGCTACATTATTTGAGCACGGTTCAGTCAACGAGTAAGCTCGAGGCATCACGTGCTTTCCCGGGGAAACTAAGACAACTCCAACTCCGGAAGAAATCTTAGAACTTCCAGGAGCACTTGCTACATTAGTTGCTCGTGAAGCGCCGTCGAAATACAAATGCCATACTTGCTGGTGCGAAGTTGCGTTGACTTCGTGGGTTTCATCGGGTAAATCGTCATATATCTCGGCGGTATCCGGAGTTGGATTAGCTGCCACGAGATCACAGATGGCTTGTCCTTTTACCGACTTCTGTTGTTTAAAATGTAAGTCGTATTGGGACAAGAGTAAGGCCCATTTTGCTAACCGCCAATTTATGGAAGCTGGTTGAGTCATGAATATTCGGACTGGGTTAACCTTAGAGATAACATAAATGGTCTGTCCAACCAGATAATGCCGCATCTTCTGAATAGCGAACACTAAGGCGAGACATTCTCTTTCAATCATAGGATATCGAGATTCAGCGCCTACCATGGTTCAGCTCAAATAATATACCGCCTGCTCATGACCGTTATTTTCATCTTGTGCAAGTAATGCACTTAATGAGTGGCTCGTCGCCTTGACATAAATCAAGAACGGTTTGCCTGATTTCGGTGCGACGAGTACGGGAGGTTTTGAGAGATATTCTTTAATACTCTCGAATGCTTTTTGACAAGCGTCATCTCATACAAATGACACGCCCTTCTTTGTGAGCCTGGAGAATGGTTGGTATTTTCCTGAGAGGTTCGAGATGAACCGACGGATATAAGCTAACCGCCCTTGCAATCCTCTGAGCTCCTTGAGGTTTCTCAGAGGCTGTAATTCATTAATTGCCTTTACCTTATCAGGGTCGATGTGAATACCCTTGGTGGTGACGACAAATCCCAGGAATTTACCACTGGACATCCCGAGGAAAGACTTGGTAGGATTCATTTTCAATTGATGGGCTCGCATCAAGTCGAACATGGTCTTCAAGTCCTTAATGTGATCTTTCTTATCACGACTTTTCACGACCAAATCATCCACGTAGCATTCGACAGTCTTTCGAAGATGCTCCTGAAAAATCTTCGACATGGCTCTCTGATAAGTGGCACCTGCATTTTTTAAGCCGAAAGGCATGACCGTGTAGCAGAAAATTCCGAGGGGTGTTCTAAATGCGGTATGCTTTTCATCATCTGGATGCATCTTTATTTGATTATAACCAGAGAAACCATCCATGAAAGACATCCTCTCGAACCCGCACGTATTGTCAATGATGACATCTGTGATGGGAAGTGGGAAATCGTCTTTTGGGCAGGCAGCGTTGAGGTCTCTAAAGTCGATACATACCCTGATCTTCCCATTCTTCTTAAGGACCGGGATAATATTGGCAAGCCACTCTGGATGCTGCTCTTCCCTAATGAAGCCCGAGTCAATAAGTTTTTTAACTTCGGCCTCGATTGCTTCCATCATTTGCGGACGAAACTGTCTTTGTTGTTGTTTGACAGGTTTGACATCCGTCTTAATATTGAGACGATGCACTGCTACGTTTGGATCGAGCCCTGGCATGTCTTCATAATTCCAGGCAAACACATCGATGTACTCCCTGACAAGAGAGATTAACTCTTCTTTCTCTTCTGGTGGGAGGCTATCGCTAATGAATATAGGTTTCGGATTATCTTCACTACCCATATTCACCTGAAGTACTTGATCTTCGGTAGGAGGCTCCCTTTGCTCAAACCTTGATCTTCAGTAGGAGGCTCTCTTTGTTCGAACCTCTCACCGTACTGTATGTTTAGGTGATGAACCCAAGGGTCCTCCCAAGTCGGCATCTGATCGTCTTCTTCTGTTGTCGCAGGGTCAACCGTAGCCATATTCGACATTAGCTTTTTGAACATTTCACCAAGACTAGTGTCGGAATCCCAAGCCGAAGAGTCAGAAGAATACCCGTTTCTAGCTTTGTTAGCAATTTGATCGATGATTTGCCAGCAACACTCGTCGTCGGATGAGGAGACATAACCAAGACCTCTTTTGTGGCGATAATAATCATCGGGTTTTCCCTTTGGTACATAGGCCATTCGAGGTGGAACTCGTGGACCTCGACCAAAGCAAAGACCCTCTCCGAGTGTGAAGTCATATCCATACTTCTCCATTAGATCGCGCGCTTTCGCGTCATACCTAAATAGGTGAGGAGCAGGTTTATCATCATCGTCTTCCTCTTCCAAGAAGTGGTCGGGTATCGGAGCTTCTCTTCCTTTTCCGTAGACGACTTCTTTTCCACCCCCTATTCCCACGGGGATGACAAGTGTTGCTCCGCATGGATCTTGTACCTGCTTTTTCGTCATGCAAAATGATTGAAGTGGCATATACAATTCAGGGTTATCATACAATTCTTTAGTAATATCATCCAGACACATAGAGTACTCTAAATCATCGTTTATTGATAGTTCTTCGGCAAGTTGCCAATTACAACTACTTTCCGATGATTCATCATCGTCAAGATTGATTACAATGGGTACAATGTCATTAAGTACAAAACCACCATCATAATCAAACCCAGCTTCGGTATCAGCTTCATCTCCGCTGTCCGTTCCTTGGGCCGATGGTTCAGTATCGGATTCGGCGCCGTATAAAAGGGAATCAGTGAAATAGTTCTCTAATCCCTTAAACGGTTGCTTATCCGCGACCACCGTCTTGACTTTATTATTTGTGTCCACATACTTGAGGCATTGGTGCAGAGTTGACGGGACTATAAGGTTACCGTGGATCCAAGGTCGACCCAATAGTAAGTTATAGGACGTTTCTGCGTCAATCACATAGCAAGTAACTTCTGATTTTAAATCCCC
>NC_033795.1:4815852-4822828 GCF_001876935.1 Asparagus officinalis | reverse complement strand
TAAATGGTCTGCCCAACCAGATAATGTCGCATCTTCTGAATAGCGAACACTAAAGCGAGGCATTCTCTCTCAATCATAGGATATCGAGATTCGGCGCCTACCATGGTTCGGCTCAAATAATATACTGCCTGCTCATGACCGTTATCGTCATCTTGTGCAAGTAATGCACTTAATGAGTGGCTCATCGCCTTGACATAAATCAAGAACGGTTTGCCTGATTTCGGTGCGACGAGTACGGGAGGTTTTGAGAGATATTCTTTAATACTCTCGAATGCTTTTTGACAAGCGTCATCTCATACAAATGACACGCCCTTCTTTGTGAGCCTGGAGAATGGTTGGTATTTTCCTGAGAGGTTCGAGATGAACCGACGGATATAAGCTAACCGCCCTTGCAACCCTCTGAGCTCCTTGAGGTTTCTCGGAGGTTGCAATTCATTAATTGCCTTTACCTTATCAGGGTCGATATGAATACCTTTGGTGGTGACGACAAATCCCAGGAATTTACCACTGGACATCCCGAGGAAAGACTTGGTAGGATTCATTTTCAATTGATGGGCTCGCATCAAGTCGAACATGGTCTTCAAGTCCTTAATGTGATCTTTCTTATCACGACTTTTCACGACCAAATCATCCACATAGCATTCGATAGTCTTCCAGAGATGCTCCTGAAAAATCTTTGACATGGCTCTCTGATAAGTGGCACCTGTATTTTTTTTTAAGCCGAAAGGCATGACCGTGTAGCAGAAAATTCCGAGGGGTGTTCTAAATGCGGTATGCTTTTCATCATCTGGATGCATCTTTATTTGATTATAACCAGAGAAACCATCCATGAAAGACATCCTCTCGAACCCGCACGTATTGTCAATGATGACATCTGTGATGGGAAGTGGGAAATCGTCTTTTGGGCAGGCAGCGTTGAGGTCTCTAAAGTCGATACATACCCTGATCTTCCCATTCTTCTTAAGGACCGGGATAATATTAGCAAGCCACTCTGGATGCTGCTCTTCCCTAATGAAGCCCGAGTCAATAAGTTTTTTAACTTCGGCCTCGATTGCTTCCATCATTTGCGGACGAAACTGTCTTTGTTGTTGTTTGACAGGTTTGACATCCGTCTTAATATTGAGACGATGCACTGCTACGTTTGGATCGAGCCCTGGCATGTCTTCATAATTCCAGGCAAACACATCGATGTAGAGATTAACTCTTCTTTCTCTTCCGGCGGGAGGCTATCGCTAATGAATATAGGTTTCGGATTATCTTCACTACCCATATTCACCTGAAGTACTTGATCTTCGGTAGGAGGCTCCCTTTGCTCAAACCTATCACCGTACTGCATATTCAAGTGATGAACCCAAGGGTCCTCCCAAGTCGGCATCTGATCGTCTTCTTCTGTTGTCGCAGGGTCAACCGTAGCCATATTCGACATTAGCTTTTTGAACATTTCACCAAGACTAGTGTCGGAATCCCAAGCCGAAGAGTTAGAAGAATATCCATTTCTAACTTTGTTAGCAATTTGATCGATGACTTGCCAGCAACACTCATCGTCGGATGAGGAGACATAACCTAGACCTCTTTTGTGGCGATAATAATCATCAGGTTTTCCCTTTGGTACATAAGCCATTCGAGGTGGAACTCGTGGACCTCGACCAAAGCAAAGACCTTCTCCGAGTGTGAAGTCATATCCATACTTCTCCATTAGATCGCGCGCTTTTGCGTTATACCTAAATAGGTGAGGAGCAGGTTTATCATCATCGTCTTCCTCTTCCAAGAAGTGGTCGGGTATCGGAGATTCTCTCCATTTGCCGTAGACGACTTCCTTTCCACCCCCTATCCCGGCGGGGATGACAAGCGTCGTTCCGCATGGATCCTGTACCTGTTTTTTCGTCATACAAAATGATTGAAGTGGCATATAAAATTCAGGGTTATCATACAATTCTTTAGTAATATTATCCAGACACATAGAGTACTCTAAATCATCGTTTATTGATAGTTCTTCGACAAGTTGCCAATTACAACTACTTTCCGATGATTGTCCATCGTCAAGATTGATTACAATGGGTACAATGTCATTAAGTACAAAACCACCATCATAATCAAACCCAGCTTCGGTATCAGCTTCATCACCGCTGTCCGTTCCTTGGGCCGGATTGTTCATCGTCAAGATTGATTACAATGGGTACAATGTCATTAAGTACAAAACCGCCATCATAATCAAACCCAGCTTCGGTATCAGCTTCATCTCCGCTGTCCGTTCCTTGGGCTGATGATTCAGTATCGGATTCGGTGCCGTATAGAAGGGAATCGGTGAAATAGTTCTCCAATCCCTTAAACGGTTGCTTATCCGCGACCACCGTCTTGACTTCATTATTTGTGTCCACATATTTGAGGTACTGATGAAGGGTTGACGGGACTATCAGATTACCATGGATCCAAGGTCGACCCAACAGTAAGTTATAGGATGTTTCCGCATCAATCACGTAACAAGTGACTTCCGACTTTAAATCTCCGATCTGGCACTTTATCTGAATCTTTCCTAAGGGTCTGGACCCACTGGTGTTGAATCCGTAGATCGTAGTACCCGTGGACGCTAGTTTACTTGCCGGTATTCCGAGATTATGCATCAATCGGAATGGCATGATACTCACAGCGGAACCCGGATCAACTTGGATCCGGTTGACAACGCTGGAGCCAATGTGGCCAGTGAAATACAGAGGCCGATCATGCTTGGAATTTTTCATCTGCATGTCTTCTTTGGTGAAAGAAATGCAGGGAAAACGGTGCGCCGCGAGATTACAATGTTGTACTGACGGCTCCGGTTCTTCAGACGATGGCTTGATTCGAGTCAAGAAAGCTTCAAAGTCGCTCAAGGCTTCCTGCAATGCTTTCCTTGTGTCCTTTGAAAGACGCAGTAATTCATACAGGGTTATCCTGGCTGGTATATTAGCTAACTGCGCCATGATGTCAAAATGAGGCGGAGAGCTTGCCTTTCCCGGTTTGTCCTTCCCAATCGGATGATTGAATCGAGACTGCCTCGGGTTTTGGACTTCCTGGTGTAGAGGCTCTTTCCCTTTCTCCTTTTGCTGGACTTTCTCCGTAGCTACAGGTGTTGGGGGAGTTGCGACAATTCCCAGTTCTGCTAACGTCTTTGAGGGAACGGTTTTGGTTACTCCCAGTTGCTCAGAAACATCCGGATATTTATAGTGATATTCATTCCCGCTCTGGGTTACAAAGGCCTCCTGTTCATCTTCAGAAAGCGGGAAGGCTGGAATTTCCTCATCGTCTTTTCCTGGAATAGCAAAAGCTCCATAACAAGACTTACCTTTTCCTTTTGACCTTTTCTTGGAAGAGGATCCAGTCCACTGCTCATCTCCAATCAAATCTGGGTGAACCCAAAGAATCTCGCCATTCGGGGCTATGTGTAGCACAAGTCCTTTCTGGCGCTGCTTGTGAGGATCATCGTTCACAGTCTTCACTGCTGCATTTATTACCGGCTCATGCTGAAACCAGTTCAAGGGAACAGAACCGAAACTAATCGATACTGCATTTGCACCCACCTTCTTCTCCTTAGGTTGTTTCATAGTGATGACCCCAACATCAATCAAAGCTTGAATACCGCTCTATGAAATGCGCAGTATTTTGGATCGCTAATTCTTTTAGCATCTTCTTGATCCTGGACCGGAGGCAGTTTGATTTTGTTGTTCTCTATGAGGTATTTGAAAATACCGGGGACTTCATCTTCTTTGAACGAATAGACTTTTGGGAACTTCGGCTCCGAGGCTTTTTGCTTCTGGGGCTGTTGTTGCCACCTAGATTGTTGAGGCGCTTTCTGTTGCTGCTGTTGCGGTTGCGCTTGCACCTCAAATGTTTGGTTTGCGTCCACAGCATTCGCTTGTGCTTTTCCCTTACCCTTAGGGACAAAGTTCTGTTGCGGAGCGTTATTTGTTATTTGGCCTCTTTCCGCTTTCTTCCTTTTAAGGAATCTTTCGGCTCGTTCCCCTCGCCCTTTCAAGTCCTTCCAGGTCTTTGGTGGTGCCATTCCCATAGCTTCGAGGATGTCCAATGACAGATTATTGTGACAAGTCTCGAGGATAAAGTCTTCACTGACCGGATCCCTGTAATTCATTGCTTTGTTTCGGAATCTCTTCACGAAGTTTTCAACTGTCTCACCATTTTTCTGTTTCTCGTCAAATAGTGTGCCGATTGAAATCTCGGTGTCGTCGTCGAAGAAGTTTGTTAGAAACATATCCTCCATGTCGTCCCAACTGCTGATACTCCCCGGCTTGAGGCGACGATACCAATCGAAGGCCGCTCCGCGAAGAGTGCCAACGAATGACCGTACCATTAAGGGTTCATTCCCGGCAATTATTCCTAAGTGAGACTTAAAATATATTAAGTGTTGGGTAGGGGAACCCTTTCCATCAAACGGCGTGAAGTTGATTAAATTGAACTTTACCGGATATGGAATTGATTCCCACTCCCTTAGGTATGGACATGGTATGCCGGACCTCTTCACTTCTTAAGCATTCATCAACGCGTTGATTTTGCTCTCCAAGTCCTTCATTTTCTTGTCTTCACTTGCATCTGCCTTCGAGTGGCTTCGGGGAGAGGTGACGTGGTCCTCCTTCATATTATCATCCGAGGGACCGCCTCCGTTATTGTTGTTGACAGGAGGGATATTTAGGTTGACATTATCCTCTTCCCGTTCATTCTCATCTTGATTCGGATTATTGCGACGACTGGGTTCTCCTTGGTGAGTTGTCAGTGCCGCGATTTGCTGGTCATGCATCTCTCTCATCTGCTGCATGGCCATCTCCATCTCAAACTTGAAACTTTCCTTCTGCTTAGTCAGGGCATCTTCAAGCATCTTGGTTACTTGTTCGGCGCTGATCATAAGCGACTCGTAGGGTTGCCCCGCACTAGATGCTGTGTCATCGGATGCTATAGCTGAGCAGGAATCTGAACCAGCATCTGACACCTCCTCTTCCAAAGGAAGTCCCTTTTGCATCCTTTGGTAATTCTTTCGTCTATTGGTCCCTGATCGCAATCGAGTCATATGTCGGGACACTTCGGCAAACTGATCTGGGTTAAAGTGTCGTGTCGATTTCCCTCTGCCGGTCATATTAGCAGACACTTCTAGGAATCCGTCTTCTTGGCGGATAGGCTTCTTCCCACGGAAACACCTTGGCTTGGTTTCGGACGTTCTGGTGGAAATTCTCTCGAACACCGAAACTCTCATTGGGGCTTTAGAACAGCAGCATTCTGACAATACCGCCTTGATTATATTGGTACACGGACAGTGAGACTCCGTGTCTTGAGTGTCTCTCTTTCGAGACTTACCCGCACTCCCAGTTCTATAGTACAACTCGTCAGTTTGATAACTGGAGCAACCCATAGAGTGCTGGCATAACCTCCCAGGTATAACACTGTCATCATCAGACGAATGTGCTTTCCTCTGGGGATACGACGCTTTACTAGCATTTTCAAAAGTCGCACGTTCAAGTTTACGCCTCTGCGAGCGTGAAAACCCAACGGGCTCTTGAACTTCAACCCGCAATCCAATGCGGTCGGTAACAAGGGCTTTCCCCCTGTTATCTTTCTTAGGGGGATTGGTACGACCCCCAGTCTGGTTTGTTGTTTGGGGACCTTTCAACGGTCCCAATCGCTCCTTGACAGGTGCTTTACCTCGATCTTCCGGTAAAGGACCGAGGCGACCTTTTAAAGGAATTCTGGATCTTGCGGGACCCACATTCTTACCTGGCTCCACCGGAGGTGTGGGGACAGGGGAAACGGGATCTGAGTTTGTAGAAGGTTGGACGGCAATTCCGTCCACTTTTGTCTTAGGCGCCACTTTTTTCTTGGGCACCCACACCTGCTTGTGTTTTGACGGCTTCTTGACCGTCTCTTCTTTCTGCATCTCTTCCGCTTTCTGCAGAAGGACTCGGGCATGCGCAAGCAATGCGCGACGTTTCTTGATTCGCTCTTCGAGAGTGGAGCGAGTCTTCTGGATCCCGTCCATCGACTCTGTGGCCTTGGCCAATTGTCGTGCGAGGCGTTGACGACGTCTTTGGCGCGCCCTCTTTGACAAGGTTGGAGCACTTCCAGCGGTTACCTTCACGGCGGAGGGGAGGTCCGGATCTGCAGCTTTGACCTCTTTGGACACTGCAGGGACGTCGCGGGGCATGGGTGCAACAGCGGCGAGGGGATCTTGGATCTTCGATCCTGAGGGCCCGCGAGCATTTCTGGAAGAGGGAGTCTTCCTGCGCCTGTTTGGAGAGGCGGATCTGGAGGAGGAGGAAGAGAGGTACTCTTCAAACTTCTGTTGATCGAACTCGTATTCGATCTCTTCGTTCACCCGGATCTTGAATGCCGGTTGCGTCATGACAGCCTCGGCAGCGAGGCTGTTGGCTCCCACTGTGGTCGCCAATTTGTTGTTTGGGAACCTTTCAACGGTCCCAATCGCTCCTTAACAGGTGCTTTACCTCGATCTTCCGGTAAAGGACCGAGGCGACCTTTCAAAGGAATTCTGGATCTTGCGGAACCCACGTTCTTACCTGGCTCCACCGGAGGTGCGGGGACAGGGGAAACGGGATCCACTCTTGTCTTAGGCGCCACTTTTTTCTTTGGCACCCACACCTGCTTGTGTTTTGACGGCTTCTTGACCGTCTCTTCTTTCTGCATCTCTTCCGCTTTCTGCAGAAGGACTCGGGCATGCGCAAGCAATGCGCGGCGTTTCTTGATTCGCTCTTCGAGAGTGGAGCGAGTCTTCTGGACGCGGACCCATTCGTTGGTCTCCGCCTTGGAGGAGAGATTGGTGGTTCGCCGTTGCTGTTCTTGGCGCTGCCTTGATTTCAGGCGCAAGCGATGCGCGGCGTTTCTTGATTCGCTCGTCGAGGGTTGAGCGAGTCTTCTGGACGCGGACCCATTCGTTGGTCTCCGCCTTGGAGGAGAGATTGGTGGTTCGCCGTTGCTGTTCTTA
>NC_033795.1:4804427-4811772 GCF_001876935.1 Asparagus officinalis | reverse complement strand
GTGTCGATGCCCTTTTGCTGGTCATATTAGTGGTGACCCTCGGAAATTCTCCGTCTTCGACTATCCTTCTTCTTCGTCGGAAACGCCTAGGCTTGGTCTCAGACGTTCCGGTGGAAATTCTCTCGGACACCGAAACTCTCCTTGGGGCTTTAGTACAGCAGCATTCTGACAATACCGCCTTGATTATGTTGGCACACGGACAGTGAGACTCCGTGTCTTGAGCGTCTCTCTTTCGAGACTTACCCGCACTCCCAGTTCTATAGTACAACTCGTCAGTTTGATAACTGGAGCAACCCATAGAGTGCTGGCATAACCTCCCAGGTATAACACTGTCATCATCAGACGAATGTGCTTTCCTCTGGGGATACGACGCTTTACTAGCATTTTCAAAAGTCGCACGTTCAAGTTTACGCCTCTGCGAGCGTGAAAACCCAACGGGCTCTTGAACTTCAACCCGCAATCCAATGCGGTCAGTAACAAGGGCTTTCCCTCTGTTATCTTTCTTAGGGGGATTGGTACGACCCCCGGTCTGGTTTATTGTTTGGGGACCTTTCAACGGTCCCAATCGTTTTCAAAAGTCGCACGTTCAAGTTTACGCCTCTGCGAGCGTGAAAACCCAACGGGCTCTTGAACTTCAACCCGCAATCCAATGCGGTCGGTAACAAGGGCTTTCCCCCTGTTATCTTTCTTAGGGGGATTGGTACGACCCCCAGTCTGGTTTGTTGTTTGGGGACCTTTCAACGGTCCCAATCGCTCCTTGACAGGTGCTTTACCTCGATCTTCCGGTAAAGGACCGAGGCGACCTTTTAAAGGAATTCTGGATCTTGCGGGACCCACATTCTTACCTGGCTCCACCGGAGGTGTGGGGACAGGGGAAACGGGATCTGAGTTTGTAGAAGGTTGGACGGCAATTTCGTCCACTTTTGTCTTAGGCGCCACTTTTTTCTTGGGCACCCACACCTGCTTGTGTTTTGACGGCTTCTTGACCGTCTCTTCTTTCTGCATCTCTTCCGCTTTCTGCAGAAGGACTCGGGCATGCGCAAGCAATGCGCGACGTTTCTTAATTCGCTCTTCGAGAGTGGAGCGAGTCTTCTGGACGCGGACCGACGTCTTTGGCGCGCCCTCTTTGACAAGGTTGGAGCACTTCCAGCGGTTACCTTCACGGCGGAGGGGAGGTCCGGATCTGCAGCTTTGACCTCTTTGGACACTGCAGGGACGTCGCGGGGCATGGGTGCAACAGCGGCGAGGGGATCTTGGATCTTCGATCCTGAGGGCCCGCGAGCATTTCTGGAAGAGGGAGTCTTCCTGCGCCTGTTTGGAGAGGCGGATCTGGAGGAGGAGGAAGAGAGGTACTCTTCAAACTTCTGTTGATCGAACTCGTATTCGATCTCTTCGTTCACCCGGATCTTGAATGCCGGTTGCGTCATGACAGCCTCGGCAGCGAGGCTGTTGGCTCCCACTGTGGTCGCCAATTTGTTGTTTGGGAACCTTTCAACGGTCCCAATCGCTCCTTAACAGGTGCTTTACCTCGATCTTCCGGTAAAGGACCGAGGCGACCTTTCAAAGGAATTCTGGATCTTGCGGAACCCACGTTCTTACCTGGCTCCACCGGAGGTGCGGGGACAGGGGAAACGGGATCTGAGTTTGAAGAAGGTTCGACGGCAATTCCGTCCACTTTTGTCTTAGGCGCCACTTTTTTCTTTGGCACCCACACCTGCTTGTGTTTTGACGGCTTCTTGACCGTCTCTTCTTTCTGCATCTCTTCCGCTTTCTGCAGAAGGACTCGGGCATGCGCAAGCAATGCGCGGCGTTTCTTGATTCGCTCTTCGAGAGTGGAGCGAGTCTTCTGGACGCGGACCCATTCGTTGGTCTCCGCCTTGGAGGAGAGATTGGTGGTTCGCCGTTGCTGTTCTTGGCGCTGTCTGGACTTTAGATCCTCATTGTACCGGATCCCGTCCATCGACTCTGCGGCCTTGAGATCCTCATTGTACCGGATCCCGTCCATCGACTCTGCGGCCTTGGCCAATTGTCGTGCGAGGCGTTGATGACGTCTTTGGTGCGCCCTCTTCGACAAGGTCGGATCACTTCCAGCGGTTACCTTCACGGCGGAGGGGAGGTCCGGATCTGCAGCTTTGACCTCTTTGGACGCTGCAGGGACGTCGCGGGGCATGGGTGCAACAGCGGCGAGGGGATCTTGGATCTTCGATCCTGAGGGCCCGCGAGCATTTCTGGAAGATGAAGTCTTCCTGCGCCTGTTTGGAGAGGCGGATCTGGAGGAGGAGGAAGAGAGGTACTCTTCAAACTTCTGTTGATCGAACTCGTATTCGATCTCTTCGTTCACCCGGATCTTGAATGCCGGTTGCGTCACGACAGCCTCGGCAGCGAGGCTGTTGGCTCCCACTGTGGTCGCCAGTTTGTTTTCGTCGAAAGTTGCCTTCATCATTGATTTCATTAAACTTTAAACGTTACAAATGAATTCAAACAACAAAGAATAAAAAGATTACAACTTTCTTGAAAATAAACACAAGATCCGTTCGTCGTCTCTTCCTTGCGTGGGTCTTTAGCCTGTGACGGGGATGTCGATATCTGTGGACTACCTGGCAATCAGATCAGATCCAGAGCTTCGTCGATCCGTGAGGAGATCTAGAAACAGAAGCGCCTATCTCGATAAAAGCGAGATAATTGCTCTTCTTAGAATTATCACAACGGGATAATACTAAGGATTGGATGCGGGTGATGTAGATCTGACGACTTTTGATC
Source organism: Asparagus officinalis (assembly GCF_001876935.1). Lineage (NCBI taxonomy): Eukaryota > Viridiplantae > Streptophyta > Magnoliopsida > Asparagales > Asparagaceae > Asparagus > Asparagus officinalis. Next base: position 4,809,012 of record NC_033795.1, on the reverse strand, counting down.
TCTTGTGTTGAAGAGCTCGATCACTCTTCAGTTCGGCAGGGCTTTGCTAATTCTCCAAAATTCCAGATCTGAAAAAATGAGGCCTAAGGCTTGTATTTATAGGCTTGAGGGGATAACTCTCCAAAATTCCAGATCTGAAAAAATGAGGCCTAAGGCTTGTATTTATAGGCTTGAGGGGATAACGGAACGGTTAAAACGGGCTAAAGGCCCAAATTTTTCTTGGAGACACCCCGGGGTGTCTCCATTTGATTGGAGACACCCTAGGGTGTCTCCCATTAATCCGAGACACCCTAGGGTGTCTCGGCCTTGGCCGAGACACCCAATGGTGTCTCGTTGGTCCGAGACACTCCATATGGTGTATTTATCTGTTTCCGTCGTAATTCCTTCGTCCGAACTCGGATTTGAGTGATTCGAAGTGTGTTGGAAAGCCGACAAGGAGTTCTATCAGCTCCGATGGTTGGATCATCTGTAGAATGAATGAGACACGAAGGGCATTATTCCTTTTGTAAACATCGCGGGGCTCCTGATTAGCCCGTACCTTCGTTAGTTCACGTAGTTCGTCGATTTACTTCAAGCGTTCATCGACATCAATCGAACTCCTGTAAACCGGATAGTGACGTTCATCGTCGTTCCTTAACACTGAGCCGTTCATGGAGACCTATAGGCAATTTTCGATGCCTACACCAAGTGGGGCAGAAATCCCTCAGATCATGGAGGGAAAACGGTTTCTACAACCGTTCAGCTCGTGTTTGAACGAGTCAAATGACCACATTGGCGTTCAGGACCCTAACTCCGCATTTTAGACTGGAGACGCGGAGTTGGGTACCCGCTGGACATTGAAAAACGCGGGTCCGACCCCAGCGTTTTAATGTTGTAACGCGGGTCCGACTCCAGTGTTTTGATGTTGTAACGCGGGTCCGACTCTAGCGTTTTGATGCTGTAACATGGGTTCGACCCTCGCGTTTTGATGTTGTAACGCAGGTCCGACTCCAGCATTTTGATATTGTAACGTGGGTTTGACCCTCGCGTTTTACTGTTGACACACGGGGAGGACCTCCGCGTTTTGGTCTTAGAGCACGGTGATGAGTTCCGCGTCTTGCTTTGGAGAGATTATCAACAAGTAATCTCTTTTGTCATAGAGTTGCAAAGATCATTATCTTGTAATCTTTGTCTTGGCTCCTTAAGAATATGAGAGTCGTTAGATTGTAACTCCCGATGTTGATTGTGAATGCTGTTGAACTAGAGCTCTCATCGGTTATCGTGAAGGTCGTCAGATTGTAGCCTTTAGTGATCTACGTGAAAGTCTTCAAATTGTAGCCTTTTGGAAGTCGTCAGATTGTAACTTCCATCATCGGTGTTTGATGGGAGATAAGCTATCTATTGTGATTTTTAGACAGCCTACAATCTGTTTATCGGCTCTTGCTTGCGTGGGTTCTTTGTCGGTGCCGGGGTTAATCCGTGGACGATCGCGAATCAGATCTGGTTGTAGGAAAATTCGGCAGAGCTTCGCCTTCACCGAGGAAGTTTTTTGACTTGAAGCGCTAAGATCGACTAAGTGAAATCAGGACTCTTCTCGAGATTAAGACCAAGCCTAATCTCAAGGAACAAACGTACGGGCTTCGGATCCTTCGAACGACTTCTCCTTTGTGCCAATGTTCGCCGGGATCTCATTGACCTTCGCTAAAATTTCGTGCTCCTTCACTCTTCAATCCAGCAGCACCTCGTCCTCTTGATAAAATTCCAGATCCCGAAAATGGAGGCCTTTGGCTCGTATTTATAGGCCCCGGATGCGGTTATTTGGATGAGAACAAGTGATTTGGCTCTATCTTCAGTTAACAACAGCCTAACCATGTTTAGGGATGATATCAAGTCAGTTAGTAACCCTTGGAACAAATAAATCCTGTGAAAACAGCTTTAAAACCGTCAAAACGCGTTTCGGGTTCCGGACTGCGCGGCGCGGGTCGGACCAGTCTGACCCGCGCTTGCGCGGGTCGGATGCGATCCGACCCGCACTTGCACGGGTCAGACTGATCTGACCCGCGATCGCACAGGTCGGTTTGTTCCGTCCCGTGCTCGCGCGGGTTTTCTGACTCTTTCTTTTCATGTTCTCTTTCTTCCGAGACTTATTCTTTTCGCGTGTTTGGTTGATTTGTTGACTTGTATGCTTCGCCGCGAGACCGACCGTCGAACGCGTGTTGGTTAACATACGCGTGTTGATCGATGTGCGCGGACTGATTGGCGTGCGCGTGTTGACCGACGCGCACGAATTAGTTTGACGTGCACGCGTTGACCGACGCGCACGAGTTAGTTGACGTACGCGCGTTGACCATCGTGCACTAGATGATTTGACGTGCACGTGTTGACCGACGCGCACGAGTTGGTTGACGTGCGCGCGCTGACTGACGTGCACGAGATGATTTGATGTGCGAGCGTTGACCGGCGCGCACGAGTTAGTTTGACGTGCACGCGCACGAGATGATTTGACGTGCACGCGTTGACCGACGCGCACGGGCTGATTTGACATGCGCGCGATGATTTAACGTGCGCGCGCTGACCGACGCGCACGGGCTGGTTAGACGTGCGCGCGTTGATCAACGCGCACGGGTCGAATGGCGTGTGTGCGCTGAGCGACGCGCGCGAGCTGACTAGATGAATCTTCTTGACTCGCCCATTCATTGCTTCGAGTTTCATGCGGGCTCTCATAGACAATTTTAGACGCCTATGTAGGCGTTGAAAATTGCCTATAGGTCTCCACGAACAGCTTGAAGCTAAGAAAAGACGATGAACGTCACTATCCGAGTCACAGGAGCTTAATTGAAGTGAATCGACGAACTACGTGAAGTACGAAGTTTCAGAATAACGAGGACACGAACTGATCGGGAGCCCCGCATCACTTACAAAAGGTAAAATGCCACTCGTATCACAGCTTAATCTATAATGATCTAATCATTAGAGCTTATAGAACTCCTCGTCGGCTTTCCAACGCACTTTGAATCACTCAAATCCGAGTTCGGATGAAGAAGTTGCGGCGGAAACAAACAAGTGTGCAAAACGAAGCATCTCAGCCTGAGTTGAGACACCCCAAGGTGTCTCGGCATCGACCAGAGCCGAGACACCCTAAGGTGTCTCGGCCAAGTCCGAGACACCCTAAGGTGTCTCGACCAAGTCCGAGACACCCTAAGGTGTCTCGGCCCGAGCCGAGACACCCAATGGTGTCTCCATTCTCGTTGAGACACCCAAGGGTGTCTGTAGCCCTAAAAAGTTGTTTTTTCCACTGTTATGCAGTTTTAACCGTCTAGATTCTCTGGAGCCTATAAATACAGCCCTAGGGCCCTCATTTTTTCAGATCTGAAATTCTCGAGTGTTGGCGAAGCCCTGCCGGATTGAAGATCAAAAGGTGCATGAATTTCAGAGAGGAGGAGGAGAGATCGGATCGAGTTCGTCGGCATAAAGAAGAGGAGCTCGTCAGATCTGTAGTTCTCGTGTTCGTCCCTTAAGATTACCCCGTTGTGGTGATCTTAAGAAGAGCAATTATCTCGCTGTTGCCGAGATAAGCGCTACGGCTTCTTGATTCCTTCGCGAATCGACGAAGCTCTGTCCAATTTTTCAGCAATCAGATCTGATCGACGGTGGTCCACGGATATCAACGTCCCCGTCACAGGCCAAGTTCCCACGCAAGCAGAAGACCGATAAACGATCTCTGCGTTTGTTTGATAAAGTTATAAACTTTTTTTTATTTTCATTGTGTAAGGAGATCTTATAAAAAGATCAACCTTTTATTTTATTCGAGTTTATTGTAACGACTAAAGTTGTAATAGATTCGATAGCAATGAAAACAGCAACTTTTGACGCAAACAGCCTACAACCCTCACTTTCATTTGTCTCACTGTGACGCCTCCACCTCTCTTGTGCACACCAAGAGACCTTCGCCACCTCTTACATTAGAAGTAAATCAATCATGCTTCTCCTCCCAAACTGAACTTGACAGTTGCCTTCCCCCACTTGCTGTCCTCGTACTCCACCTACATCGCTTGTCTTAAATCATATTGGTGCACCTCTCCTACTCCATACTACGAGCCAGATGCCTCCATCTCCTTCATCACTTGGCTTGGATCGAATATGAACACTCATCGTCTTCAAGTCCAATTCCACCATCTTCAACCCTATGTATGTCATACCTTCTTGCAAGCTCCACCTAATCTGGCACTATCCTCCTCGAGTCTACAAACAAACAACTCTTGTTCCTGCGATGACTTTAAATAATCATATGCTGAGAACTCTACTGCTAGAATCACATCTGATTCTCTGCACCAGTCTCATCCGTCGCATATTTGTTTGCCCTATTTGTTATTAGATCTGTCTTGTACCACTATCAGAACTGATCAACACTTTCTGATCAATCTGAGCATAATCTAAAAATTTAGTCCCTTCCATCACGTTCATAGCACTCCAAAACCTAGAAATCAACTCCTGGATCGCCAAAGTCTGCCATTGATTCACCCAACTACTTACTAATCATTCTAGACCGTTCGATCACATCCAGAACACCAAACATAATAACCACCAAACATTGGATCCTGCTGCT
>NC_033795.1:4783319-4804408 GCF_001876935.1 Asparagus officinalis | reverse complement strand
GGACCCCACATTACACTTACCCTCACGTGGAAGACTAATCCTTCTCCCCTTTTCCTTCACGTGAAAGCCTCGAATTATTTTCCTGGATGAATCACTCCTTCACAATCAAAGCACACATGCCCTAGTAACATGTGCTTCAGCCGTCCTCTTTCATGCGAACAAACCCACTAACGGCTTGTTTGTTTGCACGAAAATAGCTATGAAGTAGATGAAGTATAGTCCATTTTTGTTACTTCCATATAAAAAATTATGTTTGTTTCTCTCTAAAAACTACTTTCATTACTTCTTTAAAAGCTGATGTCGCATCTAGCTAACACCTCTATTTCCTTGATATTTTTTCGCCTTCGAATGCACTAAAATATGGCGAAAGTTGATGTAGGATGGGGTCCACAAGGAAAAATGATTCTCAAAATTACTTCCTAGTAATGTTTCCAAATATTATCCAAACAAAAAAAAAAATAAATGAAGAGGAAGAAGTTTTACTTCCATTACTTCTAAAAATATATAAAACAAACAAAAAAATATTATTTCCACTACTTCCTATTTCATAGTTTTAAAAGTTAATTCTGTAACATACTTCTTACTTCCAACACTTCCATTATCCAAACGGGCCCTAAGGGCCTGTTTGTTTGCACCAAGTAATTATGAAGTAAGTGAAATAAAAAAGTAGAGGTTACTTCTGCTATTTCCAAGTAAAAAAATATGTTTGGTTTTCTGAAAAACTTACTTCCAATACTTCCTTAAACGCTTATGTGACGTCTATATGTCATCCTTACTTTTAAAATATTTTTTAATCCTCAATACTCAGAAGTAGCTCGAAAGTAGTTGAAATGTATATTAATTAGGAAATAAATAATTTTTTATTAATATTTCTTTTATTAGTTACTTCTAACAACTTTTCATTGATAAAATTGCTCTTAATTTTAATAATTATTTTGTAGTAGTTTGTGATGGTCGTCGGTCAGCTTTTCTTTGGGATGAAGAGAACAGTTTATCTATTAATTCTTTGTCTAAATACCACGTTGATGTTACGATCAAAGGAGTGAGGGAGGAGGGAAATTGGAGATTCATAGGAATTTATGGTCATCCAGAGTCTCATCATAGGCGAGAGGTAAATAATTATTTTGAAGCTATGTGGTTGAATGATTCTTCTTGCTCTCAAGTGGCGAGGGGTCATAGCGGCATGAAACTGGTTGTAACGTGCTAGATCAAATTAAAGAGTGTGGTGTGGCTTTGAAATTGTGAAAGCAACATGTGTTAATTACTTCCTAGTAATATTTCGAATGTTATCCAAACAAAAAAAAGTAAATAAAGAGGAATAAGTTCTACTTTCATTACTTCTAAAAATATATGAAACAAACAAAAAAAATACTATTTTCACTATTTTATACTTTATAGTTTTGAAAGTTACTTCTATAACCTACTTCTTACTTCCAATACTTTCATTATCCAAACGGGCCCTAAACACCGCCTCCTGATTATAACATGTCATCGCCACCTTTTAATCTTCAAAGACCTTGCTGGTTGCCTTCCTTTTTTCTCTTCTTCTTGATTCTTGTAACGTCGTCGATCTTCAATCTTGTACGATGTCATCTTCTATCTTGCAAACTCGCTCCCGGATCCATTAACATAGCTCTGATACCACTTGTTGGGGAATTTTAATCTCTCAGCCTACTACCATTTGCGCAACTTGGAAACCAACCCACAATCAACAAGATAGAAAATAACCACAATCAAAAAGAAAAAACATCAAGATTTACGTGGTTCGGTCGACCAACTTCGACCTACGTCCACAAGCAACAATACGAGAAATCCACTATGTATCAGCGAGAACTACAAGAGGAATCGCTCAACTCACATCTCTCAATCTCTCAACCTTACATACATAATCAACTCTCATATTCTCTCCAAAGCTCACTCCTTATAATCTTTTGAACGAACAAAGACTGCGGAACCCTCTCTCAATGATGTAATCTTTTGCACGGGTAAAGACTATGAAACCATCGCCTCTCGTACAATATTCTTGAATCAGGCTATGTCCTCTGCTAACCCTAAATTTTAAGAATATTGGCTCTCTCTTATTTGCTTTGTTTTTCCTCCAACAATAAAAGAATATATATAGAAAAACCAAAACTCTATCTCTAATCTAACGTCCTAATTAGAATAGGATTCAAACTCCTAATCATGATGAGACTCAATCTCCTAACCATGATAGATCTCTAATCCTATCTAATTCTCATGAAGTTAGACAAAGAATCGAAGACATAATCCCCCAAAAACAACTTCAAGCTCACACTTATTTTCTTCTTCCTTTTTGCCCTTCCATATCCACATCTTCTCTTTCTCCACCTTTCGTTCCTTTCTTCTTCTCTCACCCAAAATAAATGTAACCATATTAACCAAAAAATTTCTTTAGGTGTCTCAGTGCTCTCATCAACACCACCACCGCCTTCTTCTCGCCACCAGCACCTTGAACTGGATATTTCTTTAGTTGTAGCAAAAAATAAATTTTAATAATTTCTATTTTTCCCTAATATTAATATGCTAAAGTTTCACAGTTCTATTTGAGTTTGGACTTCACTCTGCATATTGAAATGTTTGATAATTTTGAGGTATTTTGGGAAAGAATCACTCAAATTTCTCTCTTGTTTCCGCAAGGTGCTACTAAACCTTTTTTGTATCTATTTCTTCGATTGGTATATGTGTTTTTATAGTTTAGGAGTTACAGGGTTTAGAGTATTTGATGTCCTAAAGAAAAAAATTGAATTTATTTTTCTTTCTTGTTTGAAATTTTGTAATGGGTAAGTGATTGTGCTTTTTCTTTTCCTTTTTGGTTCTTATTAGAAAGAAAAGAAACTTTATTTAAATTATAGTGAACTTTATATACCTTATTTTTTGTTAGAACATTGATACATTATCAAATGTAATAGAAAATGAGTTGAGTGTTAAATGAAAATTATTTTTTGCTACAATGTGGCACATTTTGTTCAGAGTATAGGATTTTCCTTGTTAAGAATTCGCAGCGTCGTAGCAGTGAAAATATTCCTCAGTCATCACTCATATTTTTATAATGTACCAGCATTGTAATAAAAAAAAGGATAGTAAATAATGTTAATCAAGAAATCTACGCAAAATTTTAAAATTTGAATGCATTTTTATGTTTACAAGCAAAATGTTGCTAAGTGGTAAAAATCCTAATTTCTCCATTAATTTTTCTTGTCATGCGACTTCAGCCTCTAATGCAAGAGTCGTTGTCGGGCCTGACAAAATTTCTCGATTTTTCTCAATTACTTGTTACATATGTGTTCTGTATGACTGTATATGACATCTGTTATTTATGAGTGACACGGATTCTTAAATTTTGATCTTTGTGATAACATATGACATTTGATGATTATACGTGATATTTGTTTTGTTATTGTGACACATATAAAATACATGTGACATTTCAGCTTGCAATATTAGATTTGTTCCATCTTTGTGACTTTTATATGTTATGTGTCATAGTTTTGATATAAATGTGGCACGCGTTTTTCTATTTGTGTATTGTACAATCCCTTGTGCGTTTTATATTTGTGATTATTACATAGTTTGTACATTTATCTTACAGTTGCCTTGCAATTTTATGTCTCAATGAATTTTAGATAAATCACATGTAAATTTCAAGAGTCTCTTACCGAATCCATAATTGTGAAATTCAACAATTATATGAATTATAACATTTAACCACTAAGGCACTGTTTGGCAACAAGAGATTGTGTCTTATCTAAGAAATTGTATCTTATTGACTTGGTCAATAAGCTAGTAGAGCTGTTTGGTGACCAAAAATAGGAGAAGATTATTTTGGAGATTGTGTCTTTTGCAAGTAGCTTTTGGAAAGCTACCTCAAGTAGCGTTTGTCTTTGGGAAGGAGCTGCCAATTTTTTTCTTCCGTTTTGCCCCTAATAATTCTAATTTTATATTAATAATATTACATGTCTTTTTTAGTCATTTAACAAATTTAAGCTAGTTGTACAGCTACTTTTGCCAAACAGCTCTATTCAATCAGCTAGCTACACAGCTATCAGCTTTTAGCTACAATTTCACAGCTTTCAGGTAGGTTAACAGCTTTCAGCTATAATCTCGCAGCTTTCAGCTAGTTTTGCCAAACAGAGCCTAAGTGTTATAAACATCTGAATTGTAACATTTAATCACTAAGTGTCACAAATAATGGACAAAATTAATATATACTAGCTAGAAGTCCCAAAATAATTCCAGTCAACCATAAGTATCATATAATAGCTAGAAGTCTCAAAACAGTCCCATTTCTGCTAGGAAACTGGGATATAGTTAATAGCACCACACACACGTTTACATGTTATGCGTAACGTATCCCATGCATAACATATGCATATTTTGTGAGATATCAAAGGTTTAGCTACCAATTGTGAGACATCAAGAGTATTCCCTTTCTTGCATTTTTCTTGCATTTTTTTCCCTTCAGGACACATAGTTATTCCATTTTGTTGCCATCTCACGACGAGTATCATCCTTTCTATAGTTTATAGACTAATGTGATCTACCATATCGCAGATGGGAAGTATTCTAGCCACACGATTCCAACTATTGAAAGATCAGGCACATTTGAAATAGGGAAAAATGCTTCCAGCCCCCAAAAGCTAAGGAAACGTGCTTCCCACCTCCAAGACTTTGTCAACGGGTGTTTTACCCCCAAAAATAAAAATTCTGTTCTCTGAGCCCCCAAAACACAAAACTCAAGACATTAAAATATGTGAAGACCATAATACCCTTCTCTCTCTTTCTTTTTTATTAAAATATGATGAGCATTATTTTATTATTTTTGTTTTCTCTCTCTCTTTATCATGAAGTATTGAGATGATAGTTGAAATGATTGATGAGGATTATTTTATTATTATTTTTTTTTATTTTGGTTATTTGTATTGAGAGATTATTAAAGTTACGGGTTAATTGTTAAGGTTACGAATTAATTGTTAATGTTACGGATCAATTATTAAGGTTATGAATCCTCTCTCTCTCTCTCTCTCTCTCTCTCTCTTTCTTTGTTTTTCTTGATCTCTATTTTATTATTTTTTTATTTTTCTCTCTCTCTCTCTCTCTCTCTTTCTTTTTTTATTAAAATATGATGAGGATTATTTTATTATTTTTGTTTTCTCTCTCTCTTTATCATGATGCACTAAGATAATAGTTGAAATGATTGATGAGGATTATTTTATTATTTTTGTTTTTTATTATTTTGGTTGTTTGTATTGGAAGATTGTTAAAGTTACGGGTTAATTATTAAGGTTACGAATTAATTGTTAATGTTACGGGTCAATTGTTAAGGTTATGAATCCCCTCTCTCTCTCTCTCTCTCTCATGATGTTTCTTTGATGATATTGAAATGATTAAATAGAATTATTATTTTATTATTTTTGTTTTTTATTCTTTTTGTATTTTTAGAATATTCGTTGTTAAGGATAATGGTTGGTTGTAAAGGTTATGCATTGATTGTTAAGGTTATGGGTTGGTTGTTAAGGTTACGGGTTTATTGTTAAGGTTATGGGTTTGTTGTGTAGGTTACGGATTTATTGTTAAGGTTACGGGTTTAATTGTTAAGGTACTGTAGGCGTCTAAAATTGTCTATGAGAGCCCGCACGAAACTCGAAGCAATGAATTGGCGAGTCAAGAAGATTCACCTAAGCAGCTCGTGCGCGCCAGTAAACGCGTGCACGTAAAACCAACTCGTGCGCGTCGGTCAACGCACGCACGTCAAGCAGCTCGTGCACGCCGGTCAACGCGCGTACTTTTAGACCCTAGAGGGGGGTGATTAGGGTCTTATGCTAATCTAATCCGATTAAATGTCAATTAAAATATATTAACAAGTTATCCTAGCAAGTATGAAATACAACAATGTATATGAGCTAGGATAAGCAATATGAACAACAAGATATATCCTAACAAAGAGATATAGGCAATGTATGTACAAGGATATATAAACAACACAAGGGTAAACAAAATGAACTAGATAGTGGATGAAATAAATCAACAAGCAATATACAAAGGTGATATAAGATATGAACATAAAAGAAAGTACGCTAATGCAATCACAAACAAACAATATGATTACGGAGTTCGGTCCCCACGACCTACGTCTCCGCTCCTCACCTCGAGGAGATCTCCACTATCACAACCGGGTTTTCTACGTTCACCCGAACAACGTTTACACCTCACAATACAATCACTATGCAATCACACCTCACACACTAAGTGTTGGTCCTAGCCCGTGTCCTCCTCCTCAAGTGCTCGGTTACAACCTCTCCCTAAGCACGTCAACCGACGCCACTCCTCTTGGATTCGACCCCGTCTCTCACCACACACTTCTCTCGGTGTACAAGTGTATTACAAGTGAATCCTCACAATTAGGCTCAATACAAAGTATTTGTTCTCTACAATGAATGAGAACAAATTATAAGCTCACTCTCTAAGTTACACAATCCCACAACCCAATTATACTATGAATGTAAATACAATAAGCTCAAATGGTTGTGTGTATAAACATAGAAAAAATAAAATCAACTAAACTCAATATAAAACACTAGCTTAATAAAATGATAATCAAACAATATAAAATATAAAGCTAGATTGAGTTTAGAAAACTTCTCAATAGATGACAAGAGATGGAGGGAGAATAGTTGATTGCTCAAACTCTAATAGATGATCTCCTCAAGCTCTTGTGGAATTGAATTCTCAAACTCAAACACCCAATTGCTTAAAAGCTTCTAAACAAACATTAAACAAACTTAAACCCTTGTTTAAAACTCTTTAAACTTGTTTAAAATATTTCTTAAGTTCTCTTAGAAGTATGAGGGCATGGGGTATATATAGGCTCATGAAACAAGTCCAAAAACCAAGAAAAACACCCCCAAAACATTAAAATAAAAAAAAAACAGAACTAGTTGTTACTGTAGCAACGGTCGGCTGCTACAGTGCTTCGGTCGACCGGTACGGTCGGCCGAGAGGCATATGCAAAGCTGAGAAACGTCCAGAGACATTTCCGGTCGACCGGAGTTACATTATAGACATGATAATAAACATGCTACAGTGACTGGTTATCAGAAAGGACCTCCCAAATGAAAAATATCATTATTTTACAAAATAGTCCAAAACATGAAAATATGAGATACTTGAATTTTGATGTTTTGACATAAACCAACTTTTGAAACTTTGTGAAATGTTTTTATAGACTTAGTAAAACATGTATAAACTGATATTAAAGTCTACAAACTAATAAGACAGTATTTTCACAAAATTGCACATTCTATGCAATGTTATAAAAACACAATAGAAAATATGAAATATATAATTTCATATATATAATCATAAAAACTCAAAACACATGTATGCATATATATAACTATATATATGCATAGAAATCAAAACTTGTGTATATATATATAACTATATATATATACGAAGAAACCAATAAAATGTGTGTGTATATTATATTGAGCTTAGAGTATATAACACACATAATATAAACCTAAATTACCCAAGCTTGATCTTGATCTTCATTGAGCTCAACTTGGTACACGTTGCGGATGAAGCTAAACTTGGATCTTGAACTTGAATTGTACGATGCTTCACTCCACAATTCTGCCAACCTCCTCTTGATATGATCGTGTAGGCTCAATCCATCCATCCTCCAACAACGTTGTTTGTCTATAATAAATAAGAAAACACAAATACTAGACAAACAACATTAGTGGTAAATTATTTGTTAAACATCATCAAAACAAAGAGGCCAACACGTACGTCAAATCAGCTCGTGCGTGCCGGTCAACGCGCGTATGTCAAATCATCTCGTGCGCGTCGGTCAAACGCGTGCACGTCAACCAGCTCGTGCGCGTCGGTCAACGCGCGCACGCCAATCAGTCCGCGCGCATCGATCAACACGCGTATATTAACCAATGCGCGTTCGACGGTCGGTCTTGTGGCGAAGCATACAAGTCAACAAAGCGAACCAAATACGCAAAGAGAACAAGTCTCGGAAGAAAGAGAACAAGAAAATAAAAAAAGTCGGAAACCTGCGCGAGCGCAGGACGGAACAAACCGACCCGCGCAAGCGCGGGTCAGATCAATCTGACTCGCGCAAGCACGGGTCGGATTGCATCCGACCCGCGCAAGTGCGGGTCGGGTGTGACCGACCCGCGCAAGCGCGGGTCGGACCTGTCTGACCCGCGTCACGCAGTCCTGATCCCAAAACGTATTTTGACGGTTTTGAAGCTATTTTCACAGGATTTATCTGTTCCAGTGGTTCCTAACTGACTTGATATCATCCCCAAACGTGGTTAGGCTATTGTTAACTGAAGATAGAGCCAAATCACTTGTTCTTATCCAAATAACCGCATCCGGGGCCTATAAATACGAGCCAAAGGCCTCCATTTTCGAGGGCTGGAATTTTATCAAGAGGACGAGGTGCTACTGGATTGAAGAGTGAAGGAGCATGAAATTTCAGCGAAGGTCAACGAGATCCCGACGAACTTCGGCATAAAGGAGAAGCCGTTCAACGGATCCGAAGCTCGTACGTCCGTTCCTTGAGATTAGACTTGGTCTTAATCTCGAGAAGAGCCCTGATTTCGCTTTGTCGATCTCAGCGCTTTAAACCAGAAAACTTCCTCGGTGAAGGTGAAGCTCTGCCGAATTTTCCTGCAACCGGATCTGATTCGCGGTCGTCCACAGATTAACCCCGGTACCGGCAAAGAACCCACGCAAGCAAGAGCCGATAAACGGATCTTGTGTTTATTTTCAACCCACGCAAGCAAGAGCCGATAAACGGATCTTGTGTTTATTTTCAAGAAAGTTGTAATCTTTTATTTTTTGTTATTTGAATTCATTTGTAACGACTAAAGTTTAATGAAATCAATGACGAATGTAACTTTCGACGGAAACAGTTACGAGTTTAATTGTTAAGGTTACGGGTTTAATTGTTAAGGTTACGTGTTTAATTATTAAGGTTACGGGTTTAATTATTACGGTTACGGTTTATTAATTGTTAATGTTATGGTTTAATTGTTAAGGTTACTTGTTTAATTGTTAAGGTTACGAGTTTAATTGTTAAGGTTATGAGTTTAATTATTACGGTTACGGGTTTAATTGTTAAGGTTACGGGTTTAATTGTTAAGGTTACGGGTCAATTGTTAAGGTTATGGATCCCTTCTCTCTCTCCTTCGTAACCTTAACAATTAAACCCTTAACCTTAACAATTAAACCGTAACCTTAACAATTAAACTGGTAACCTTAACAATTAAACTCATAACCTTAACAATTAAACCGTAACCTTAACAATTAAACCTTAACCTTAACAATTAAACCGTAACCTTAACCATTAAACCCGTAACCTTAACAATTAAAACCGTAACCGTAATAATTAAACTCGTAACCTTAACAATTAAAACCGTAACCTTAACAATTAAACCCGTAACCTTAACAATTAAACCGTAACCTTAACAATTAATAAACTGTAACCGTAACAATTAAACCCGTAACCTTAACAATTAAACACGTAACCTTAACAATTAAACCCGTAACCTTAATAATTAAACCCGTAACCTTAACAATTAAACCCGTAACATTAACAACAAATCAGTAACCTACACAAAAAACCCATAACCTTAACAACAAACCATTAACCTTAACAACCAACCCGTAACCTTAACAATCAATGCATAACCTTTACAACCAACCATTATCCTTAACAATGAATATTCTAAAAATACAAAAAGAATAAAAAACGAAAATAATAAAATAATAATCCTCTTTAATCATTTCAATATCATCAAAGAAGCATCATGATAGAGAGAGAGAGAGAGAGAGAGAGAGAGAGAGAGAGAGAGAGAGGATTCATAACCTTAACAATTAACCCGTTGTAGGCATCGAAAATTGCCTATGGGTCTCCACGAACAGCTCAGTGTTAAAGAACGACAATGAACATCACTATCTGGTTCACAGGAGTTCGATTGATGTCAGTGAACACTTGAAGTGAACCGACGAACTACGTGAGCTGATAGGATTTCGGAATAACGAAGACACAGGCTAATCGAGAACCCCGCGATGTTTACAAAAGAAACAATGTTCTTCGTGTCTCGTTCATTCTATAGATAATCTAACCATTGGAACTGATAGAATTCTTCGTCAGACTTCTAACGCATTTGGAATCACTCAGATCCGAGTTCAGACAAAGAAGTTACAGCGAAAACAGTCAAACGGAGATTGAAAACGTCTCAAAGCTGAACTGAGGCACCTACGGTGTCTCGACCAAGTCAAGACACCCCAAGGGTGTCTCGGCCAAGCCAAGACACCCCTAGGGTGTCTCAGCGCGGATTTGGGCCCTTTAAGTGGTTTTAACCGCTCCGCAACCCCTCATGCCTATAAATACAAGCCTTAGGCCTCATTTTTTCAGATCTGGAATTTTGGAGAATTGGCGAAGCCCTGCCGGAGTGAAGAGTGATCGAGCACTTCAACGCAAGAGAGTTTCTTCGTCAGATCTACATCACCCGTACCCGATCCTTAGTATTATCCCGTTGTGGTAATACTAAGAAGAGCAAATATCTCGCTTTTATCGAGATAGGCGCTACAGTTTTCTCGATCCCTTCGCGGATAGACGAAGCTCTGCCCCAGATCTGATTGCCAGGTAGTCCACGGATATCAACATCCCCGTCACAGGCTAAAGACCCACGCAAGCAAGAGACGACGAACGGATCTTGTGTTTATTTTCAAGAAAGTTGTAATCTTTATTTCTTTGTTGTTTGAATTCATTTGTAACGTTTAAAGTTTTAATGAAATCAATGATGAAGGCAACTTTCGACGAAAACAAACTGGCGATCACAGTGGGAGCCAACGGCCTCGCTGCCGAGGCTGTCGTGACGCAACCGGCCTTCAAGATCCGGGTGAACGAAGAGATCGAATACGAGTTCGATCAACAGAAGTTTGAAGAGTACCTCTCTTCCTCCTCCTCCAGATCCGCCTCTCCAAACAGGCGTAGGAAGACTTCCTCTTCCAAGAGTGCTCGCGGGCCCTCAGGATCGAAGATCCGAGATCCCCTCACCGTTATTGCACCTACTCCCCGCGACGCTCCTATGGCGTCTAACGTGGTCGAAGCTGCAGATCCAGATCTCCCTTCCGCCGCAAAGTCAACCGCTGAAGGTGTTCCAACCTTGTCAAAGAGGGCGCGCCAAAGACGGCGTCAACGCCTTGCGCGACAGTTGGCTAAGGTCGCAGAATCGATGGACGGGATCCGTTACAATGAGGATCTAAAGTCCAGACAGCGTCAGGTGCAACAACAGCGAACAACTAACTCCTTCTCTAAAGCGGAGACAAATGAATGGGTCCGCGTCAAGAGGACTCGCTCCACTCTCGAAGAGCGAATCAAGAAACGCCGCGCGTTGCTTGCGCATGCCCGAGTCCTTCTGCAGAAAGCGGAAGAGATGCAGAAAGAAGAGACGGTCAAGAAACCGTCAAAACACAAGCGGGTGTGGGTGCCAAAGGCGAAGCCGGCGCCTAAGACAAAAGATCCCGTTTCCCCTGCTCCCGCACCTCCGGCGGAGCCAGGTAAGAACATGGATTCTTCAAGATCCAGGGTTCCTTTGAAAGATCGCCTCGGTCCTTTACCAGAAGATCGAGGCAAAGCACCTATCAAGGAACGATTGAGACCGTTGAAAGGTCCCCAAACAACGAACCGGACTGGGGGTCGTGTTAATCCCCCCAAGAAAGATAACAAAGGGAAAGCCCCTGTTACCGACCGCATTGGATTGCGGGTCGAAGTTCAAGAGCCCGTTAAGTTTTCACGCTCGCAAAAGCGTAGACTTGAACGAGCAACTTTTGAAAACGCTAATAAAGCGTCGTATCCCCAAAGGGAAGCACCTTCGTCTGATGATGATGGTGTTATACCTGGGAAGTCATGCCAACACTCTATGAGTTGCTCCAGTTATCAGACTGATGAGTTGTACTACAGAGCTGGGGGTGCGGGTAAGTCTCGAAAGAGAGATGCTCGAGACACGGAATCTCACTGTCCGTGTGCCAACATAATCAAGGCGGTACTGTCAGAATGCTGCTGTACTAAAGCCCCAAGGAGAGTTTCGGTGTTCGAGAGAATTTCCACCAGAACGTCCGAAACCAAGCCAAGGCGTTTCCGTGGGAAGAAGCCTATCCGCCAAAAAGACGAATTCTTAGAAGTGTCCGCTAATATGACCGGCAGAGGGAAATCGACACGACACTTTAGCCCAGATCAGTTTGCCGAAGCGTCCCGGCGTATGACTCGGTTGCGATCAGGGACCAATAGGCGAAAGAATTACCAAAGGATGCAAAAGGGACTTCCTTTGGAAGAGGAGGTGTCAGATGCTGGTTCAGATTCCTGCTCAGCTATAGCATCCGATGACACGGCATCTAGTGCGGGGCAACCCTACGAGTCGCTTATGATCAGCGCCGAACAAGTAACCAAGATGCTTGAAGATGCCCTGACTAAGCAGAAGGAAAGCTTCAAGTTCGAGATGGAGATGGCCATGCAGCAGATGAGAGAGATGCATGACAAGCAAATAGCGGCACTGACAACTCACCAAGGAGAACCCAGTCGTCGCAATAATCCGAATCAAGAGGAGAATGAACGGGAAGAAGATAATGTCAACTTAAATATCCCTCCCGTCAACAACAATAACGGAGGCGGTCCCCCGGATAATAATGCGAAGGAGGATTACGTTACTTCTCCTCGAAGCCACTCGAAGACAAATATGGGTGAAGACAAGAAAATGAAGGACTTGGAGAGCAAAATCAACGCGTTGATGAATGCTCAAGAGGTGAAGAGATCCGGTATACCATGTCCATACCCAAGGGAGTGGGAATCAATTCCATATCCGGACCTCTTATGGTGCGGTCATTCGTCGGCACTCTTCGCGGAGCAGCCTTCGATTGGTATCGTCGCCTCAAGCCGGGGAGTATCAGCAGTTGGGACGACATGGAAGATATGTTTCTAACAAACTTCTTCGACGACGACACCGAGATTTCAATCGGCACTCTATTTGACGAGAAGCAGAAGAATGGTGAGACAGTCGAAAACTTCGTGAAGAGATTCCGAAATAAAGCAATGAACTGCAGGGATCCGGTCAGCGAAGACTTCATCCTCGAGACCTGTCATAATAACCTTTCATTGGACATCCTCGAGGCTATGGGAATGGCACCGCCAAAGACCTGGAAGGACTTAAAGGTGCGAGGAGAACGAGCCGAGCGATTCCTTAAAAGGAAGAAGGCGGAAAGGGGTCAAATAGCAAATAATGCTCCGCAACAGAACTTTGTCCCTAAGGGTAAGGAAAAAGCACATGTGAATGCTGTGGACGCGAATCAAACATTCGAGGTGCAAGCACAACCGTAACAGCAGCAACAAAAGGCGCCTCAACAATCAAGGTGGCAACAGCAGCCCCAGAAGCCAAAAACCTCGGAGCCGAAGTTCCCAAAGGTCTATTCGTTCAAAGAGGATGAAGTTCCCGGTATCTTTAAGTACCTCATTGAGAATAACAAGATCAAATTGCCTCCGGTCCAGGATCAGGAAGATGCTAAAAGAATTAGCGATCCAAAATACTGCGCATTTCATAGAGCGGTGCACCATCCTACCAAGGCGTGCTATGCCCTTAAAGATAAGATCCAAGCTCTGATCGACGTCAGGGTCATTACTATGAAGCAACCTAAGGAGAAGAAGGTGGGTGCAAATGCGGTATCGATTAGTTTCGGTTCTGTTCCCTTGAACTGGTTTCAGCATGAGCCGGTAATAAATGCAGCAGTGAAGACCGTGAACGATGATCCTCACAAACAGCGCCAGAAAGGACTTGTACCGCACACAGCCCCGAATGGTGAGATTCTTTAGGTTCATCCAGATTTGATTGGAGATGAACAATGGTCTGGAGCCTCTTCCTAGAAAAGGTCAAAAGGAAAAGGTAGGTCTTGTTATGGAGCTTTTGCCATTCCAGGAGAAGACGACGAGAAAATTCCAGCCTTCCCGCTTTCTGAAGATGAACAGGAGACCTTTGTAACCCGGAGCGGGAATGAATATCACTACAAATATCCGGATGTTTCTGAGCAACTGGGAGTAAACAAAACCGTTCCCTCAAAGACGTTGGCAGAACTGGGGATTGTCGCAACTCCCCCAACACCTGTAGCTACGGAGAGAGTCCAGCAAAAGGAGAAAGGGAAAGAACCCGAGGCAGTCTCAATTCAATCATCCGATTGGGAAAGACAAACCGGGAAAGGCAAGCTCTCCGCCCCATTTTGACATCATGGCGCAGTTAGCTAATATACCCGCTAGGATAACCCTGTATGAATTATTGCGTCTTTCAAAGGACACAAGGAAAGCATTGCAGGAAGCTTTGAGCGACTCTGAAGCTTTCTTGACTCGAATCAAGCCGTCGTCTGAAGAACCAGAGCCGTCAGTACAACATTATAATCTCGCGGCGCATCGTTTTCCCTGCATCTCTTTCACCAAAGAAGACATGCAGACGAAGAACTCAAAATATGATCGGCCTCTATATTTCACTGGCCACATTGGCTCCAGCGTTGTCAACCGGATCCAAGTCGATCCGGGTTCCGCTGTGAGTATCATGCCATTCCGATTGATGCATAATCTCGGAATACCGGCAAGCAAACTAGCATCCACGGGCACTACGATCTACGGATTCAACACCAGTGGGTCCAGACCTTTGGGAAAGATTCGGATAAAGTGCCAGATCGGGGATTTAAAGTCGGATCGGATAAAGTGCCAGATCGGAGATTTAAAGTCGGAAGTCACTTGTTACGTGATTGACGCGGAAACATCCTATAATTTACTGTTGGGTCGACTTTGGATCCACGGCAATCTTATAGTCCCGTCAACTCTTCATCAATGCCTCAAATATGTGGACACAAATAATGAAGTCAAGACGGTGGTCGCGGATAAGCAACCGTTTAAGGGATTGGAGAACTATTTCACCGATTCCCTTCTATACGGCGCCGAATCCGATACTGAATCATCGGCCCAAGGAACGAACAACGGAGATGAAGCTAATACCGAAGCTGGGTTTGATTATGATGGTGGTTTTGTACTTAATGACATTGTACCCATTGTAATCAATCTTGACGATGAACAATCATCGGAAAGTAGTTGTAATTGGCAACTTGCCGAAGAACTATCAATAAACGATGATTTAGAGTACTCTATGTGTATGGATAATATTACTAAAGAATTGTATGATAACCCTGAATTTTATATGCCACTTCAATCATTTTATATGACGAAAAAACAGGTACAAGATCCATGCGGAGCGATACTTGTCATCCCCGCGGGAACATGGGGTGGAAAAGAAGTCGTCTACGGCAAAGGAAAAGAAGCTCCGATACCCGATCACTTCTTAGAAGAGAAAGATGATGATGATAAACCTGCTCCTCACTTATTTAGGTATGACGCAAAAGCGCGCGATCTAATGGAGAAGTATGGATATGACTTCACACTTGGAGAAGGTCTTTGCTTCGGTCGAGGTCCGCGAGTTCCACCTCGAATGGCCTATGTACCAAAGGGAAAACCCGATGATTATTATCGCCACAAAAGAGGTCTTGGCTATGTCTCCTCATCCGACGACGAATGTTGCTGGCAAATCATTGATCAGATCGCTAACAAAGCTAGAAAAGGATACTCTTCCGACTCTTCGGCTGGGGGTTCCGACGTATCGGGGAGATGTTCAAAAAGTTGATGTCGAACATGGTTACGGTCGATCCTACCATAATAGAGGAGGACGACCAGATGCCGACATGGGAAGATCCGTGGGTTCATCACCTAACCATGCAGTATGGTGATAGGTTCGAACAAAGAGAACCTCCTACCGAAGATCAAGTACTCCAGGTGAATATGGGTAGCGAAGATAATCCGAAGCCTATATTCATTAGCGACAGCCTCCCGCCTGAAGAGAAAGAAGAGTTAATCTCTCTTATTAGGGAATGCATCGATGTGTTTGCCTGGAATTATGAAGACATGTCAGTGCTCAATCCAAATGTAGCAGTGCATCGTCTCAATATCAAGACGGATGTCAAACCTGTCAAACAACAACAAAGACGGTTTCGTCCGCAAATGATGGAAGCAATCGAGACCGAAGTTAAAAAGCTTATTGACTCGGGCTTCGTTAGGGAAGAGCAGCATCCAGAATGGCTTGCCAATATTGTCCCGGTCCTCAAGAAGAATGGGAAAATCAGGGTGTGTATCGACTTTAGAGACCTTAACGCTGCCTGCCCAAAAGATGATTTCCCCCTTCCCATCACAGATGTCATCATTGATAATACATGTGGGTTCGAGAGGATGTCTTTCATGGATGGTTTCTCTGGTTATAACCAAATAAAGGTGCATCCAGATGATGAAAAGCATACCGTGTTTAGAACACCCCTCGGCGTTTTCTGCTACACGGTCATGCCCTTCGGTTTAAAAAACGCAGGTGCCACGTACCAAAAAGCCATGTCGAAGATTTTTCAGGAGCATCTCCGGAAGACTATCGAATGCTATGTGGATGATTTGATCGTGAAAAGTCGCGATAAGAAAGATCACATTAAAGACTTGAAGACCATGTTCGACCTGATGCGAGCCCATCAATTGAAAATGAATCCTACCAAGTCTTTCCTCGGAATGTCCAGTGGTAAATTCCTGGGATTTGTTGTCACCACCAAGGATATTCACATCGACCCTGATAAAGTAAAGGCAATTAATGAATTGCAGCCTCCGAGAAACCTCAAGGAGCTTAGAGGATTGCAAGGCCGGTTGGCTTATATCCGTCGGTTCATCTCGAGCCTCTCAGGAAAATGTCAACCATTCTCCAAGCTCACAAAGAAGGGCGTGTCATTTGTATGGGATGACGCTTGTCAAAAGGCATTCGAGAGTATTAAAGAATATCTCTAAAAACCTCCTGTACTCGTCGCGCCGAAATCAGGCAAACCGTTCTTGATTTATGTCAAGGCGACGAGCCACTCATTAAGTGCATTACTTGCACAAGATGATGATAACGGTCATGAGCAGGCGGTGTATTATTTAAGCCGGACCATGGTAGGCGCTGAATCTCGATATCCTATGATTGAGAGAGAATGCCTCGCCCTGGTGTTCGCTATTCAGAAGATGCGACATTATCTAGTTGGACAGACCATTTATGTTATCTCTAAGGTTAACCCAGTCCGAGTGTTCATGACTCAACCAGCGTTCATGAATTGGCGATTAGCAAAATGGGCCTTACTCTTGTCCCAATACGACTTACATTTTAAACAACAGAAGTCGGTAAAAGGATAAGCCATCTGTGATCTCCTGGCAGCTAATCCAACTACGGATACCGCCGAGATATATGACGATCTACCCGATGAAACCCACGAAGTAAACGCAACTTTGCACCAGCAAGTATGGCGTTTGTATTTCGACGGCGCTTCACGAGCAACTAATGTAGCAAGTGCTCCTGGAAGTTCTAAGATTTCTTCCGGAGTGGGAGTTGTCTTAGTTTCCCCAGGAAAGCACGTGATGCCTCGAGCTTACTCGTTGACGGAATCGTGCTCAAATAACGTAGCCGAATATAATGCATTACTCATAGGACTCAACTTCGCCAAAGAATTAGGGGTTGAGTATCTCGAAGCCTTCGGTGATTCTCAACTGATAGTTAAACAAGTTCAGGGAGAGTACGAGGTCCGAAGCCAGGATTTAATACCATACCATAAGATAGCAGTGGAGATGGCAGAATCATTCGAAGGGTTCTTTATTGAACATATTCCACGATTGCAGAATACCTACGCAGATGCGTTAGCGGCATTAGCCGTATCCCTGGCGCAGCCTCCTGAAACAGAGCAGTTTGTTACAGTGAGGACTCACCAACTCCTAGTGCCGATCTATAATGAAGATAGCGAAGAAGAAGATGTTAAGGAAACACACTCAACTCAAGTTGAGTTTGAACCCCGAGATTGGCGTTTCCCAATCATCGATTACGTCCTGCACGGAATATTACCGGAAGACGTGAAGGAAAGAGATTCAATCCGACGAAGAGCACCAAGATTCTACTATAACACGGAGAATCGAACGCTATACCGCAGGGGGTACGATGGCTTGCTAGCACGGTGCTTATCAACTAAAGAAGCTGAAGAAGTTCTTAGAGAGGCACATGAAGGAGAGTGTGGCGCACACCAACC
Source organism: Asparagus officinalis (assembly GCF_001876935.1). Taxonomy (NCBI): domain Eukaryota; kingdom Viridiplantae; phylum Streptophyta; class Magnoliopsida; order Asparagales; family Asparagaceae; genus Asparagus; species Asparagus officinalis. The sequence continues at coordinate 4,786,192 of NC_033795.1, read as the reverse complement.
TGGCCCCAAGCTTTATGACCGCATCAGAAGAATGGGATATTTTTGGCCTTCCATGATGAGTGATGCAATCGCGTATGCCCGAAAGTGTGATGCATGTCAAATAAATCATTGTTGGTCCTATAAATCCCCCGTCAATCAAAGGTGACCGGTTCATCCTAGCAATTACCGACTACTTCTCCAAATGGGCTGAGGCAGTTTCACTCAGAGAAGTTAAAACGAGCAATGTCATTGCATTCATCAAGCACCATATCATCTACCGGCATGGTGTACCAAGACGAATCGTACATGACAACGGTCCTCAATTCGTCAGCAACGCCTTCATCAGGTTTTGCGAAAAGTTTAAAATTCAGGACATCTCTTCGACAGCTTATAATCCCACAGCGAATGGACTGGCCGAAGCCTTCAATAAGACTATCATAAAAATTTTATCAAAACTCGTGAAAACTAATAAACGAGACTGGGATGATAAGCTTGGCGCGGCTCTATGGGCATATCGTACCACGGTGCGCACACCGACGGGAGCAACCCCATATTCACTGGTATACGGATGTGAAGCCGTTCTTCCGTTGGAGATTCAAATCCCGTCACTTCGAATTGCCCTCGCGACTCAAATGACGACCGAAGAGCAACATCAGAAGCGCCTTGAAGAACTGGAAAGGCTAGATGAGAAGCGTTTAGAAGCTCAACAGCATATCGAATTTTACCAAGCCAGGATCTCTCGAGCTTTCGACAAAAAAGTTCGACAACGGAGTTTCAAAGAAGGGGATTTGGTTTTAGCTGAGAGGCGGCCTATGATCCTTAACTCCAAGAAGAAGGGCAAATTTGAACCCAAAGGGGAGGGACCATTCGTAGTAGAGACAGTCTATTCAAGTGGCGCATATCGCTTAGTCACCAAGGACGGCGATCGGCTTATGATGCCGATAAACGGCAAGTTCCTAAAAAAATACTATCCTTAGTATCTTCAGGATAACCAATGTATCGGGAAGTTCCCAGAAGAACATCATATTTGGTATTCTTAGGGATAACCCAATCATTATAGAAGTGATGAATAAGAAATTCTCGTTCGAATTCAGAATGTTAGAATGTTCCTTCTTATTATCAAAATTCTCTAACTCTTATTGTTTGTGTCAAAAGTTGCCTTTTCCATTGCTTTCAAACCTGTTTTACCGTTTATCGATTACAAGTTCAAACTGAAAAGAGAGTTGATCTTTTTATAAGATCTTCTCACAACGAAAAATAAAGATTACAACTTTATCAACCAAAACTACGGAAGCGACAATCACGACCAAGCGAGATTGTGGCTCTTCTCGAGATTAAAACCAAGTTTAATCCGGAGGAAAGAAGGGAAAAGAATCACAAACCTTTCGAAGGGGCTTTCTTTATGAAAGTGTTCGCCAAGCTCTGATGATTCTCCTCTGAAATTCGTGGTTGACTGGTCAATTTGACAGCACCTCGCCTTCTTAATCTCAGATCTCCGATCCCCTTGAAAGAAGACCTTAGGCTTCTATTTATAGGCTTTTTGAGATGTGTCTCCTAGTAGGAATTGATGTTTAAACGTTATCTGCGGTTTATAACTGTCTAAACGTGTTTATGGATAACCTCAGAGCAGTTGGAGAGGTTTTGGGACGAAAGAATCCTTAAAAATCATTGAAATCCGTGTTTGGGGAGGTTTTGTATCCAACAAGAGTCCTGGTGACTCGGGACTGTGCGAGTCAGCATTTGGTGACTCGGAACTGTGCGAGTCAGCATTTGGTGACTCGGAACTGTGCGAGTCAGCATTTGGTGACTCGGAACTGTGCGAGTCAGCATTTGGTGACTCGGAACTGTGCGAGTCAACATTTGGTGACTCGGAACTGTTCAAGCTTCTAAGCAATGTTTCGTGATTCTTCCAGCTTCTTTGTTTTGCGTACGCTTCGTCGCCTTGCTGATTTTGGATGAATTCCTTTGACTTGGATAATAACGTTTATCGTTTTTTTTTCTTGTCTTGCACTGTGTTTGAGGACCTATGGGCATTTTTTAACGCTACAGATACCCCCTCCAAAGTGTTTCAGTCTCGTTTCTTTTATAGAAGAGTCTGAAATACTTTGGATATGATAGGCTATATTTGCAGAAGGACCTGTCATGGGTTTCATTTCTTGACTCCTTCAGCCCTCAATCTATTCAGAGTTCTGTCGAATAGATGAAGTTTTTACGGCTCTGCGTTTATCGTCTGACCGCTGTTGAAATCTTGAAACTAAACGACGTCGCTGATTTAACGTTGAGTTGACCCTCGTTGTTGGGGAATTCCCATCTGGCGACACCTTGACAGACGTTGACCAAAAGTCATGCATTTGAAGCAGAGAGGACCAGTTTATACTCGTATACTCTTGGGAGTTCTGAAAGTTAGTTTAGCCTCATATACTTATCGGAGGTCGCCGGGTTATCCTTAAGAATATTGTATACGATATTCTCCAGGAACTTCCCGTCGAGGGTGGGAAACAGTTTAAACTCGTATACCCATTGGAGTATGAATACGGGTGCTGTATATGTTGAAAATACTTGAAAACGGGCAAACATATATGCGGAGCACCCTCGAGGCTCACCACACGTGTTACGCGTTGTCCGGCGTTGACCCTAGGGTTTCGAATGTCGTCGGATGCTCAAGTCACGAGACCAACTAACGAAGCTGATGCGTCAGTGACTCTCGTATTTATAGGATTTTTGGCAAACCCTCAGCCATCAACGGGTTTGATGAGCCTTTACCGACTACCGTTTGAGTCGGGCTAGCATGCGGATTGTCTAAATCCGTTCCGCATGTGACGTTGTGCTAAGAGAGTTAATTCTCCGAGACCTTGTGCTATGATGTTGAATACATAGGCTTCACCATTTGTTAC
>NC_033795.1:4756608-4779801 GCF_001876935.1 Asparagus officinalis | reverse complement strand
TTTCTTAAGCACATAGCATTCTGATTTTACCGATACATATAACCGTTTATGTGTATTCGGTGAAAATCATGTATGTGTATCAATCATACACATTACTCTATAAATTTATATTTTATAGGATTTAAGTACGCGCTTGGTGTGACTCTAGGGCCCAACTTAAGAACTCGGCAGTGGATCATATCCACAAGTACAACAGAGGCGCTAGCTACACATGAAGACTACCCGGGTATAAGTTGTGATAAATGTCTGCAAGATGCTTACACAATTTTATCAGGACCACTCAGTGATAATGCCGTACAGTCCGGTCTCTTCGTCAAACCATGTCAAACTATTAAGCCTAGGATTTCCAGGTTATAGTTATATCATACAATCTTATGACATTAACCCCCTATACTGGGAGAGACGAATCCCATATTAGCATCTCAATATCTACTTATGCCTTGGGATGTACCCAACAAGAACCGTTATGCACAACTCGAAAAGAACTGTGGTTAGGTAAAAAAGTCTAAGTACACCTATACTTGTTTGTGTCAAAAGTTGCCTTTTCCATTGCTTTCAAACCTGTTTTACCGTTTATCGATTACAAGTCCAAACTGAAAAGAGAGTTGATCTTTTTATAAGATCTTCTCACAACGAAAAATAAAGATTAGTCAAAAGTTGCCTTTTCCATTGCTTTCAAACCTGTTTTACCGTTTATCGATTACAAGTTCAAACTGAAAAGAGAGTTGATCTTTTTATAAGATCTTCTCACAACGAAAAATAAAGATTACAACTTTATCAAACAAAACGCAGCAGTAGTTTATCTCCCGCTGCTTTGCGTGGGATCTTTGCCTGTATCGGGGTTAATCCGTGGACCACCGCAGATCGACAATATAATTACGCTCTTGTTTCACAAGGGAAACAATTACGGAAGCGACAATCACGATCAAGCGAGATTGTGGCTCTTCTCGAGATTAAAACCAAGTTTAATCCGGAGGAAAGAAGGGAAAAGAATCACAAACCTTTCGAAGGGGCTTTCTTTATGAAAGTGTTCGCCAAGCTCTGATGATTCTCCTCTGAAATTCGTGGTTGACTGGTCAATTTGACAGCACCTCGCCTTCTTAATCTCAGATCTCCGATCCCCTTGAAAGAAGACCTTAGGCTTCTATTTATAGGCTTTTTGAGATGTGTCTCCTAGTAGGAATTGATGTTTAAACGTTATCTGCGGTTTATAACTGTCTAAACGTGTTTATGGATAACCTCAGAGCAGTTGGAGAGGTTTTGGGACGAAAGAATCCTTAAAAATCATTGAAATCCGTGTTTGGGGAGGTTTTATATCCAACAAGAGTCCTGGTGACTCGGAACTGTGCGAGTCAGCATTTGGTGACTCGGAACTGTGCGAGTCAGCATTTGGTGACTCGGAACTGTGCGAGTCAGCATTTGGTGACTCGGAACTGTGCGAGTGAGCATTTGGTGACTCGGAACTGTTCAAGCTTCTACGCAATGTTTCGTGATTCTTCCAGCTTCTTTGTTTTGCGTACGCTTCGTCGCCTTGCTGATTTTGGATGAATTCCTTTGACTTGGATAATAACGTTTATCGTTTTTTTTTTCTTGTCTTGCACTGTGTTTGAGGACCTATGGGCATTTTTTAACGCCTACACTTATGAGTTGTTTTTTTTTTGTGAGATGAGATCCAATCCTCTGATGGGTTAATCTTTCCTTACCAAACCATCCGCTGATCAAATTAATCGACGGTGGATTCACCAAAATGTATATCCGCCAGTTATTGGCAAACCCTCAGACTCAATATGTTAGGTCATAATCACCTAGCATTAAAGTCCTCTTTTGAGTGATAATACGAGTTGGCATTTTCATCGCTACTTGTATTCTACTCTCTTTGCTTGTAGGTCAAACCTATAAAAGTTAGGGCCAAAGCTAAATTCCTCTCTCGATTCCTTCCATGAACGAGAGGTCCACCTTCGTTTCGGACAATCAAACCTATAAAAGTTAGGGTTGTTCCCAATCTCACTTAGTCAAGCCTATAGGACTAAGACCGAGTCATCCCTTTTCGATAAACGAAAATCTGCATTTTGCTCCTTTTCCACCAAACATATAAAAGTTAGGGTCAAAATTGGGCTTTCTCCTCAATGAATGAGGGATCCTTTTGATTCAAATGACCAATCCTATAAAAGTTAGGGTCGTTCAAACCTTTCTGATTCTCGGAGTGGAGATCCCACTCTTAGTTTCATCTTTTCGGATTCTGGGGGTGGAGATCCCACCTTGAGTTTCCTTTCCGACTGTAGATAGAATATAAAATTCTTCCTCTTCAGTCCCGGGAGATAGAATATAAAATTCTTCCTCTCCCGTTTCCCAATCCGTCTTTGTTCTGATAAAAGACACAATTCCCAATTTCCAATCCGGGCACTTTGTGCACAGGGAATTTTATCTCAACTCCTAAATAGAGATAAGTCTACGCCTAACACGCGTCGCCGGTTTAGTCTTTCACCGATTGAAAAAGACACCAAGGTCTAAACTTGGGGAATTTTATCCCGAAGCCTAAGAAGGGATGAGTACACACCTAACACGTGTGGCCGGGTAGCCTATTCCCGTAACGAAGGCGAAGCCTATGTATTCGACATCATAGCACGGAGTCTAAGAGAATTCACTCTCTTAGCACAACGTTACATGCGGAACGGATTTAGACAATCCGCATGCTAGCCCGATTCAAATGGTAATCGGTAAAGGCACATCAAACCTGTTGAGGGCTGGGGGTTTACCAAAAATTCTAAAGTCTATGTCTAACACGCATGGCCGGTTTAGTCTTTCGCCGATTGAAAAAGACACCAGGGTCTAAACCTGGGGAATTTTATCCCGAAGCCTAAGAAGGGATAAGTCGTCGTCTAGTACACGGCGCGGGGTACCTTTTCCCTATAAAAATTGGTTAAGTCTATGTATTCAAAATCATAGCATCAAGTCTAAGAAAAGCGATTTTCTTAGCACAACGTTACATGTGAGACGGGTTTTAATAATTCACATGCTAGCCCGATTCAAACGGTAATCGGTAAAGGCATATCAAACCCGTTGATGGCTGGGGGTTTGCCAAAAATCCCGTAAATCTTATCATCGCTGGGTTTAAAATAAATGAAGAAATATCATGAAGGAATCAAATGCGGAGTCTCTATTAATAGATCAAGTCAAAGCATACAATAAAAAGCTCGTTAGCCCGAAGGCAGCTGGCGGCTAAGAACATGAGACTCTAAACTAGAAAGCCTATCTATATAACTCTGCTCAAGTTCTGCCTGCAGGCCAGCTCGGACGGATTCTTCAGAACTGCTCAAGATCTTCACGGCTTCATTCTTCAGCTTCATCAATCTCTCCTGTGTAGATCCTAGCTTCTCGAGGGCCTGTCCACGAGAATGCTCTATTCCAGCCAGGTCTTCTGCAATGATGGTAATGGACTCCTCGGCGTGCTTCAAGGCCTCCTTCAACCTAGCCACTTCCTCGCGGCCGGAATCCAAAGAGCGGAGTAGCTCGGCTCTATCTGTATCCTTCCTCGCCACGGTAGCCATCAGCTGCGCAACCGAATGCTCATGTGACTGAAGCTCACTGCCGATGGAAGATCTCAGGTCGCGCCACTGTGCCAGCCTATGCTCCATCTGAGAGGACACGAAGGAAGAAGCTCCATTAGCCTTCAATTCCTTCAACTCTCGGATCTCCGACTCCAGAGCAGCAAAATCGGCAATGAAAGAATCAGCTAACCCCGGATACCCTTCTTCTATAAACATCATCATGTGACGAGAAAAGGAACGCCTGAACTGATCAAAACAATATCCTCGATGAAGCAGTTTCTCGATTATGCCGTTAAAAAAGGCGGTAAAAAAGCCGAGGTCTGTACGGAAAATGTCTCTGTCAGGATTGGTATCGGCCAAGAGGGCGCGAACATGCTCATATAGAGATGATCGAGATCCTACAAACAACAGTATGGAAAGTTAAGAGATTATCGAATACGATAAGAAAATTTAAAGGCAAATTCTGAGCATATCGATGCCAACGGAGGTCCCCTCAGGCTGAGATCCGACAGGTTCTGAAATAACTGCAGGAGTAGTCATGGAGGGTATATCAACCCCTGTAGGCAAATCGGTCATACCTCTCGGCTGTGGTGGGGAGACACCGCTCTCAGGCAAACTATCAGTCTCAGAAACTGTAATGGCATCAGGCACAACGGCTGGTCCTAGAGTTACATGTCTTTATTAGTCAAAATGAAAATTTGGACAAAAATAAGGAAAATCAGGATGATAAGATAGTATGCATACCTGCAAGTCCATCGTCCTCAGATGCAAGAGGGATGCCAGAAGTCATAAAGGTATCAGTCCCAGTGGCTGGTCCTATGATTACACCCCTCTATTAGTCAAAAAAAATCAGATAAAAGAAAGGGAACACGACATCCAAAGGTCGTCTGCATACCTGCGAGTCCGTCACTCTGAGGTAAACTAGATGTGCTGGGGAGTCTTACTGAATCAGTCCCAATGACTGGCACTGTAATATTAATCCTTCCTTAGTCAGACAAAGAATCAGGCAAAATGAAAGAAATCAGATATATACCTGTGAATGAATCACTCTCAAAGGGTGGTCCCACGGTTCTTCTGGTGGCCTGCTCAGCCAGCATATCGACTAATAATCCAGCGTCGGGTCCCGAGAAACCTGGTGCAGAGGCACACCTCTGCTCCTCGAAACCCACATCATGAAAGGTCTGATCCTCAACTGGCTTTTCTATCACGGCATCTGCAGAATAATTTAAGTGTTGGATATATATACAAGAAGATGGGAAAGAAGGAAAAGCTCAGAAGTACCTGCAGCAGGAACAGAAGATCCTTGTTCCCCAATATCCATGCTTGAGTTCTTTAGGAAATCTGAAAGAACGCGAGGCACAAAAAATAATGAATCCTGATTTCTCTAACTCCGCCAAATGCTACTCGATGAGGGTATCATCGGATTTAGATATACCCGGACATAGAGTGGTGGGCTTGACACTATTAGCCTGCTCGGTGTCAATGTTCGTATCAACACCCAGGGAACCATCCCGAATGGCGTCGCACATTTGCTCACAGGAGACAATGGAAGTTCGCCCTCTTCATAGTATCCTGGAACGTAAAACATAATTATGAATCTCAAAAGGTAAATCACCTTGAAGCAATAAAAAATGTACGACAAAATATTACCTTCCTCTCCATCGGCGATGTCTCCTAAATCCACTCCATAGGGACGCTGGCCGACGTGTGGTTTATGAGCAGTCTTCTTCTTCTTCGGAGTATCAGCCCTCATAAAACCAACGGGTCGTTCATGCATGGACTTGCCACACGTCTCAACATGCGTGGGAGCTTGGCCACTAAGCCTGGATCTCGCATAACGAGAAGCGAGCGACTCGTGCTCATCAACTGTCCTACCTGGGGTGATAAGAGTCAGTTCGTTGATACCAATTGAAATGGAGAAAGAAGGTTAAAGAGCATGACAAACCTGCACTCGTCCTCGTTATCAGTAGGAGGGAGCTCTTCATCGTCCTTCGTCCTGTCTCCGTTCGAGAGAGAAGGTTTGGCAGGCTTCTTTCCCTGTCTCCTAGCAAGCTCAGCTTTACGAGCAGCCATCATAGCGATCTGGACCGAGTGCTCAGACTGTAACTCTGAAAGACTCCTCACACCTATGGATTCATTGGCGGAAAGGAACCACTTGCAACTGAGGAAAGTAATCAACGGTTGGCGTCTATACGAAGGAAGAGCAAAGTGGGCTCCGGTGCAGCCCACCATAGTCCATAGCCATGCTCGTACGCCGTCAATAAGCCCTCCCTCAACCTTCAAACCACGGCTCGGATTCCCAACATATAGTTGGTCATAGCCGAACTGACGAGCAAAACGGCAGGGAAGGTAAGGCTCTATGTGACATCGATTCTTCACCCGGAGGACAAGATACCCAACGCGGATGTTCACTAACTAGCGGAAACAACCAACGTCGAGAACAGTCCGGTCACTTCTAGGTTTCTCCTCGTCAATCAGCACATCACCATAGCGACCCGAAAAGTGAGGAAAACACTTGAAGAACTCCCAGCTCTTGCGAACTTGAAGCTCTCGTTGTACATCACTGAATTTCTTCCCGAGCCATCTGCTCCTCTCCAACAGCTGCATGAAAGGAACGGGGACATCAACAACGCTGGGCGCCGACATCAAGTCAGGACGGTGAAGAACAAGCCACGCCATCAGATATGCATAAGGAAGCTCGACCTTCGGACAAATAAGCTCGGTCGATGGTTCAGAACCCACCTGTGTAAAACTACTGACCAGACACCTAAGCCCGCAATGGATGCCAGCAACCATCGCTGCGAGCAAGGAAAGCTCTCTCCCGTAAGCTAGCTGAACTGCAGGGAAGAGCACCTCGATAGGTAAAGCGTCTGAAGGCTGGTACGGAACAACACATTTCTTCAACCAGAGGGCAAGATAGCCTGCTAGCAGAGTCCGGGGCTCAATGGACTTCTGTGCACGGCGGAGGAACGAACGAAACTTGGTTCCCGCAGGAAAAGCTCCCTCAGCACTGGCAATGGTGTAAGAACGAGCCTCAGCCTTCTCCATCAACTCATTAATGGCGGTAGGGGTCAAGACGTCTAACTCACGAAGGGGCTCGCCGGAATCACCCTCCAAATTCGGGAACAAATAGACAGCAAACTGCTTCAAGCTGATCTGCTTTTTCCTCTTCGCTGGAGGAGAAATCTTGATCAAGGAGGTATGATAATAGTAGGTGAGGTCCCAAAGAGTATCGTACATATCGGGAGTATCCTTCTTCAACCACTCCAACTGCTGGTTCAAGGGAAAGTACTCCTGGTATGGACAATCCCCCATCGGAAGACCAGAAACCTGATACATCTCGTGTAAGGCCAACCCTAACTCTCCGCCGCTGGTCAGGAATGTGTTACTGTCGGGCATGTATGTCTCCAACAACGCCAAGAAATGGCGGCAGCTGACCGGGAGTCCATACATGATGGCTCGTATAGGTGCATACAATCCACTGCTCTTCAAATCCTTCTCCCAACGCCCCAAGACGTAACTGGTCATGCGTGTCCACCATCCCTTGGGTAGTGAGAAAGCCCAACCATAGCATCTATAATCTGGTGGAGGTAATCTCCTCCCAAGATGAGCCAGACGGTTCTTCACGGTAGGAGCGGCTGCTGATACCTCGCCTGGGGGTGCAGTATTAAGACCCGTAATCCCTGGTCGAAGACCGCGGATGTAATGATACCCAGCAGAACCAGGAGTCTTATGATGAGAGGTATATCCGCACTGAACTCGCTCAGCATCATCGGTAAGATGCCAAGACATCTGTCGCTCCACGGCCTGTCCCTCCAAATGAGTGAAAGAATACTGACGAGGAATGGAGGGAATATATAGGAGAGCTCCTTCGTCGAGAGTCAGCCAATGCTCCTCGATAAGAGTCAACGTAGCAGGATCCTCAGTGTGATCTCCGAACAAAAAACTGGGCTTCTTTAAAGCCTGAGTAGAAGTAGAATCTACAGTAAAGGAAGCATCCGTAATCAGCTGGTGTAAGCAATGGCGCCCTCTATCCCGTATCAAACGACAGGATTCGTCGGAGCGGTCTCTGTCGAACTGAGGGAGTGGACCAATGTCCTGCCTGATGGAAACCAAAGAGAAGACTTCCCCGCTACAACCAGTAGGGGCATGATGAGGGAGGCTGCCCGTGGGGAACTCGACTTCAACAAAACACAAGGATAGAGTCAGAAAATCCATCTCATAAAAAGCGAGATAAGATCATTCACGGGATAATTGGGGAGACGATTTTGGGTGTCCTACACTGGAAGAACGGTATGCATCACCACGTAGATAACGTGGTAACATACGCCGACCTATAAGATGTGAGACGACACGAGATCGCCCCAATATACCAGAAGACTTGAATTGGCTAAGCAAAACAAGTCCGAAACCTCAACCCCCGTGAAGGAGGGTATCAGTTCTTCCTTAATGACCAGCGAAGGGATCAATCAGGGATACAGAAATAAAGATTCTCACCCCCAAAAAAGGAAACCGCTGGAGGGGAGGATGCTGTAAGAACTTCCTCCTCGCTAGGCTGCGAACGGGAGCGACTCCTAGGAGGTCGAGGTCGACGTGGAGGCATTGAAAATCTGCAATGAAAAGCAGTAAGTCAGGCACAATATGAATACACGAAATTTAAAAGGGAAATTAAGAACTTGAACTAAAGTCCTATGAATAAATAGGATTTTATAGTTGAAGTCTAATTAAACCTACAAATTTCGTGCATGCGAAACAATGATTGTCATTTTCGCGGTAAATTTTGGTGAAATACCCAAAACACCCCTCGTGTTCAAGGCTAAATTCAGGTCAAGGACACGCTTGAGTTGGGTCATGGTCATCATATCTGATCATATAGCACCCCCAATACCTCACAATTTTGGTTAATTTTGCAAATAAACCTTTTTTGTAAAATTTAGCCAATCTTGCAAATAGACCCCTCCACAAATTTCGGTTTAGTTTCCGCACACCTTTCTCAAAACTTTGGTCATAGGTTTGTGATCTAAACTTTTGGAATTTCAGTCCTGAAATTTCAGCCCTTTTGCAAATAAACCCCCTATACTTTGTGGGATTGCTCTTTTGCAAATAAACCCCTCAAACAACATTGAATCTTTCGCATACCAACACCTCTCAATTTTCGGCCAAAGGGGGCTAAAATTTTAGTCCTAAATTTCAGTCCACTTTGCATAAAAAACCCTCAAATTTCAGTCCACTTTTGCATAAAAGCCCCCCAATTTCGGCCATATGGCAAGTTTTGCATAAAACCCCCAAATTTTGGGTTCATACTCACAACCCATCATCAAAAGCCTATCTTTTTCATGAAATCCAACCCATGAGGACAAAAAGACATGATCTTGGCATGAAGCTATAATCTTTTCAAAAAGGAGGAGAAAGTTTTGAGAGGGAACTTACCAAATCAAGAAGCTTTTCCTAGAGCTTGAAGGTGATGAAACCCTAGCTTTGAGAGGAAGAAATTTTGAAACAACAAAAAAAAGGGGGGGGAAGTCTCGGTTTTGGCCAAGACACCCCAAGGGTGTCTCGGCCAAACCGAGACACCCCAAGGGTGTCTCGGCCAAGTTGAGACACCCTTGGGTGTCTCAACCCAATTCGAGCCCCCCGAACCTTTTTTTTTCGAGTCTGAATTTACCTATTTTTGTCAGTTATTGGATATTTCGACGAAATCCACACTAATCAATATCGAGCAATTCAAAACCCTAGGGTCAACGCCGGTCAACGCGTAACCCTAGGTCAACGCCAGTCAACGCGTTGCGACCAAAAAGTCAATGTTCAACGTTCGAAACCCTAGGGTCAACGCTGGTCAACGCGTAACCCTAGGTCAATGCCAGTCAACGCGTTGCGACCAAAAAGTCAATGTTCGACGTTCGAAACCCTAGGGTCAACGCTGGTCAACGCGTAACCCTAGGTCAACGCCAGTCAACGCGTTGCGACAAGATGCCTACGTCCACAACCGGCGAGATCGACAATCCACTATTTATCAAGAGGTTACAACGAAGACGGAGAAGATTAGAAACTCTAATCTCTCTCCCTTACAAAGCCAAAATAAATATCAATTTTTCTTGTCAAAGATACATAGAGAAACCCTAGATAATCTTTATTTATAGTCCCCCTCAAATTCGAGTCCAACTAGCTAAACCAATTCCCAATTCGTATCTGTAGGCATCGAAAATTGCCTATGGGTCTCCACGAACAGCTCAGTGTTAAAGAACGACAATGAACATCACTATTTGGTTCACAGGAGTTCGACTGATGCCGGTGAACGCTTGAGGTGAACCGACGAACTACGTGAGCTGATAGGATTTCGGAATAACGAAGACACAGGCTAATCGAGAACCCCGCGATGTTTACAAAAGGAACAACGCCATTCGTGTCTCGCTCATTCTACAGATAATCTAACCATTGGAACTGATAGAATTCTTCGTCAGACTTCCAACGCATTTGGAATCACTCAGATCCGAGTTCAGACAAAAAAGTTACAGCGAAAATAGTCAAACGGGCATTGAAAACGTCTCAAAACTGAACTGAGGCACCTACGGTGTCTCGGCCAAGCAGAGACACCCCAAGGGTGTCTCGGCCAAGCCCTCATGCCTATAAATACAAGCCTTAGGCCTCATTTTTTCAGATCTGGAATTTTGGAGAATTGGCGAAGCCCTGCCGGAGTGAAGAGTGATCGAGCACTTCAACGCAAGAGAGTTTCTTCGTCAGATCTACATCACCCGTACCCGATCCTTAGTATTATCCCGTTGTGGTAATACTAAGAAGAGCAAATATCTCGCTTTTATCGAGATAGGCGCTTCAAGTTTCTAGATCTCTTTGCGGATCGACGAAGCTCTGGACTAGATCTGATTGTCAGGTAGTCCACGGATATCAACATCCCCGTCACAGGCTAAAGACCCACGCAAGCAAGAGACGACGAACGGATCTTGTGTTTATTTTCAAGAAAGTTGTAATCTTTATTTCTTTGTTGTTTGAATTCATTTGTAACGTTTAAAGTTTTAATGAAATCAATGATGAAGGCAACTTTCGACGAAAACACCCGTAACATTAACAATTAATTCGTAACCTTAACAATTAACCCGTAACTTTAACAATCTCTCAATACAAACAACCAAAATAATAAAAAAACAAAAATAATAAAATAATCCTCATCAATCATTTCAACTATCATCTTAGTACATCATGATAAAGAGAGAGAGAAAACGAAAATAATAAAATAATCATCATCATATTTTAATAAAAAAAGAAGGAGAGAGAGAGGGGGGCAGATTCATAACCTTAACAATTGACCCGTAACATTAACAATTAATTCGTAACATTAACAATTAACCCGTAACTTTAACAATCTCTCAATACAAACAACCAAAATAATAAAAAACGAAAATAATAAAATAATCATCATCAATCATTTTAACTATCATCTCAATACTTCATAATAAAGAGAGAGAGAAAACGAAAATAATAAAATAATCATCATCATATTTTAATAAAAAAAAAGAGAGAGAAGGGTATTATGGTCTTCACATATTTTAATGTCTTGGGTTTTGTGTTTTGGGGGCTCAGAGAACAGAATCTTTATTTTTGGAGGTAAAACACCCGTTGACAAAGTCTTAGGGGTGGGAAGCACGTTTCCTTAGGGCCTGTTTGGATTTGTAAGAGGTGAAGGGAAGTTAAGGGAAACTGAGTGAAGGGAAGTGAATGGAAGGGAAGGGAGTTCCCTTCCCCTTGGTTACACCCCAAATTGGGGGGTAACAAATTTTATACTATTAGGGGGTGAACCAAGGGGAACTAAGGTGAATTAACTTCACCTCCTAAGTGTTCCCAAACAAGGTGAATGGAGGTGAATGGTTCCCCTAACTTCTCTTCACCATCATTCCCCTCAATCCAAACAAGCCCTTAGCTTTTGGGGACTGGAAGCATTTTCCCCTTTGAAATAACATGATCACATCTAAAAACAAAAGAATATCATAAGTTTCAAACAATAGCTACAAATCACAAAGAGCAGTTAATAGCCGCAGCCGATATCGCAATGCAACGGGTAATGCTCAAAGAGCACAAGCCAATGATTAAAGATCACAAGTAAAGCTCTAATGTCACAGAACTTGATTACCAGGAAACGCAAAATTTACCCAATTTTCTGGATCATAATATATAGATGTTTGGTATGCCTCTTTGATATAAAGGAGTTCTTACAAATGATAGAACAGCGAAAATAGAATAAGCACACTTTTGCTCTGCTCATAATTTGGTTTTTTTTATCTCATAATTTACTCTTTGCTTTTAGCATAATTTACTCTTTGCTTTTAGTGAAGGAGAACTGAAAGAAGTGATCATGATCGAACCAGCGATGGTAATAATGAGGAAATTGAGGGAGTTCAAAGAGAGAGATTTAGAAACGGGTTTGGCAGCGGAGCTGATGTGCAGATTTGAGAGGAGGAGAGAGAGGGTGGTTGATGGTGTGGTGGCGAGAAGGAGGCGGTGGTGGTGTTGATGAGAGCGCTGGGGCACCTAAAAAAATATTTTATTCAACATGGTTCTATTTTTTTGGTTGAGACAAAAAAGAAAAGAAGGAAAGATGGAGAAAGAAAAGATGTGCACAAGGAAGGGCAAAAAAGGAAGAAGAAAATAAATGTGAGCCAGAAAATTATTTGAACGGGGTAAGTCATAAGTTTAATCCCTCTAACCATTAGATCAAAACTTCGAACTTTGATGAGAATCGAATATTGTAGTTTTATATTAATTCTGACATGCCGCCGCAAGTTGAGGGCCCTTTTTTATGAGCTGAAATATGGACTCACGCAGCGACGTTACTTTTGTCAGCAAGATTTGAACCCGGTTTGCTCTAATACCATGTTAAAATTAATTCCTCTAACCATTACACTAATACTCTAGAGTTATGATGACAGTAAGCGAACATATTTTTAGATCTTGGTAGTTTTGAGACTTTGACTTTACCTAAGGGGTTTGGATGCATAACATTTTGTTTTTCATCTCTACAAGCAATTCTCCCTAGAATCATTTGGCTCCGTAGCAAGATGGTTAATGGGGGTAGAGTAAGTTGAGCTTTTTAATATAAGGTCATAAATGCAGAGCAGCTGTCCCAACATTTTCAAAAAGATTCCTTATTTAAAAAAAAAAGGTGCCTCAAAAATAAAACATTTTCTCAAAAAAAATTTATCACCAATACCGATGAATAATCCTCTCCTCTTTTGTTCTTCAAAGCCACCACGAAGTCAACTAGGAGAACACACTATAAAACACATCTGCGCGGCGTTACTGCGTGAGCAACGTACATAAAACACTGATTTATCGAACTCCAAAACAAACTTATGAAGAGCAAGCTCCCTTGGCACCTCCATGTATCTTCCTAATTTAAATAAAATATAATGCAACACGATCTATTTTATAAACAAAGTGATTGATACTTGCAACTTCCTGTTCTTCCCAATTTTAAAGGATCATGACGTAGCACGATTTATTTGAAAAACAACTCCGACTGGTAGCTGCACCTACCATCTGGTGATAAAGAAAAACAAGCTTTAGATATGTAGATCAGTAGATGGCAGTAAGATCTATTGATAATAGTGTTGATAATACTGTTAGTAGTGAGTTTTTAATCTCACATTGGTTGTGAGAACACACATCACCCTCCTCTACTTGTATAAATATATGTACACACTCAATATTCAACTTAAGGAAAATTTACCCAAAACTCTCTCTCTCTCTCTTACTTTAACATGGTATCAGAGCTAGGGTTATTATTTTCCTTCCAATAATTTTTTTTAACGCTTCTGCGTTCTTTTGTCAAATCTTGGCATTGCTGCTTTGCAGCCATTTAACGTCTTTTTTGCGTTCCTTTGTCAGATTTTTTGTCCTTGCCGCTTTGCGGCCTCTTAATGTGTTTCGCTTGTATTCAAGACCGTCTCTCGGTCTCAAATTAAATGCATCGTCGTTTCAAGTCGTCTCTCGGCCTCAAACAAATGGCATTGTCGTTTCACAGTCAATAACGGCATCGCCATTTCAATCCATCTCGACGTCTTAACGTCTCAACGTTGGCACTAATCCATTGTAGTTCTCCGGCGTGAGCATCAAATCTGGTTGATCTTCGGGCCACGTTGGTCGTCGGTTGCTTCTTTTTTCTCAGATTTGACAGTCATGTATAACCTTCGGGTTTAAATTTAACCTTCGAGTTCTTACATTTTAACCTTCTGGTTTCTACATTAACATTCAGGTTCTCCTTTAAACATTCGGGTTTCGTTCAAGAATTATTATCTTGAATTTTGAATTGTTGCTATGATGGCCCTTCACTGGCACTTGCTTCTCAGGCTCGGTCTAAGCTCTTTTGCACCTATTGCAAGAAGGAGGGACACCCCTTCACTGGCACTTGCTTCTCAGGCTCGGTCTAAGCTCTTTTGCACCTATTGCAAGAAGGAGGGACACCGCTTTGAGACATGTTTTTACTCAGGCTCGGTCTAAGCTCTTTTGCACCTATTGCAAGAAGGAGGGACACCGCTTTGAGACATGTTTTTAGCTTCATCCTGAGTTACGTTTCTCGGGAACTAGCCGTAGTCAGCGATCCCCTCAGTCCTGATCTTCTAGTGTACCAAGATTACTGATCAATGTTATATATCATCTACCACTTCAGACCCTACCGTTCAAGCTATTGCAGATATTAGCCGTCAAATTGCGGTTCTTCAACATACCACTTCTTCATCTGCTATAAAACTCTCTGATATTCGCCGTCAAATTGAGGCTCTTCAACCTATTGTAAATATTAGCCGTCAAATTACGGCTCTTCAGCATACCACATCTCCATCTGCTGCACAACTATCTGATATTCGCCATCAAATCGATGCTCTTCAGCATAGAGCCTCTATATCTACTGCACAACTCTTTGGTATGTGTCTTGCTGATTCTTCAGTCAATCCTTCGGTCTCTACTATGAATGATCTCTAGATTTTTGACTCTGATTATTCGTTTCATATGACTCGTAATGCCTCTCTCTCTTATCTTCTGTCTTCACTTCCTCTTCTCTTCCCCTTGTCTACATGGTTGCTGGACTACCTTTGTGATGTAGAACACACAACAGACACGTTTATGTTAAAGTGGGATAGTCGCAAGCCCAAATGCGTGTCTGGTCGAAGAAAATAACTTGTTTCGGTTTGCGTTCTCAGTTTTGCCAAATTTCTTACGGTTTGAGAGATATTTGCATTTTTGTCCGTTTTTACTATTTTTGGTAATATTTTAGGAGTCTGTTTTGTTTAGGAAACAAATCCGATTTGATCTCAGATCTGACCGAAGGACTTTCCTAATCATAAGGAGTCTTTTTAGGAGTTTTAATATTTTAGGAATTCTTTTACTATTTTTGGTAAGTTCAGAGTCCTTGTAGGAATTAGAGTCCTTGTAGGAGTCTTGTTTCTTTTTCTATTTAAGAAGAGTCTTGTAAGCCCTAGAGGCATAACTTTTGATTAATAAAATTTTGTTTTTCCTCAATATTTCTTCGTGGATTCGAAGCTCTTCGTGGATTCGAAGATCGTTCTTTGTGGATTCAGAGAACACCCTTGGTGGATTCCGAGGTTACAACTTTCGCGCTGCGTCACTTTGTCTATCACTCAGTATGGCTCTATCACCCCACAAACTGACACATCTGATCGTCTAATTCTTGGCCCCGTCTATGTGGCTCCTCAGCTGTGTTTGAATTTAATTTATGTTAGCTCCTTACGTATGGATAGCCTACTTGTCTCATTTTTTTTGATACTTGTATTGTACAGGATCCACAGACGGGCAAGACTGTTGGGGCCGGTCGGAGGAGACACAAACTGTATTTTCTAGAATATCTTTACCTTTCAGAGTCCATACGTCCACGTTCTCTTGTTGCTTCTGTAAGTGCAAAAATCCTCTACCTTGCTTTCCACAAATTTGTGGCATAGACGACTTGGTCATGTGTCTCATAAAAGACTGGAAAGTCTTATCTAGTTCGGAGTACTTGGTCTCGTATCCTCTCGTTCTCATATTGAGTCATGTACTGGTTGTAAATTAGCTAAATTCACTACTCTACCGTTTTCAACCAGTACATCTGTTTCCACTTCCTTATTTGATTTGGTCCATTATGATATCTGGGGGCCAACTCCTCTGCCTTCTTCATCTGGTTACTTATATTATGTTAGTTTTATCAATAATTTCTCTCGTTATACATGAGTCTACCTACTTAAGAAACACTCTGACGTACTTGTTGCTTATCAAGCCTTCACTACGATGATCTTCACTCAATGGCAAGCTCGTATTAAAGTTTTTTATTCTGGTTCTGCCAAAGAGTACATATCCTCTACCATACGCTCTATCATGTCCTCTCATTGGACTATCTTTCAACAGTCATATCCCTACACTCATGAGCAAAATGGTATTGCTGAACGTAAACATTGTCATATTCTCGATACCACTCGATCCATGTTCATTTCTTACTATGTTCCTCGTCGTTTATGGGCTGAGGCCATTCTCACTGCTACTCATGCCATTAATAGCACTCCATCTACCTCTCTTTTCGGTGCTACTTCTCATAGTTGTGTTTATACTCATCCTCCCCGTTATGATCTAGTCCGTGTTTTTTGTTGTCGTTGTTTCGTTCTTCTGCCATCTCACGAACGTGATAATTTGTCTCCCAAAGATGTTCTCTGTGTCTATTTAGGAATTAGTTTAGAACATCGAGGTTATCGTTGTTATGATCCCGCATCTAGTCGAGTTTATATATCTCGACACGTTCAGTTCGAAGAGGATTCTCCACTTTATTCTGCTTCCAATGATTTTAATTTCCTCCACACTACTGATCGTGCTTCTCCATTAGCTGCATCACCCACTTCCTTACCTCAGTTCACCTTTCGAGATCTCCCTGAAATCTCTCCATCTCCTTCTATTGACTCTCCCTCACCCGAGCCTTCTCTTCGACCATCTGATCCATATCCCGTAGACACGACACCCACTCCAAAAAATAATATTGACCTTCATGCACCTGTGTCAGCATCTCCCCCGTCTGAGGTTCCTCTTGCTCTTCATTGAGGCAAACGCCCACATGTTATGCCTGCACGGTATACTTTGGTTACTTCCTATTCATCTATCTTTCATAATTTTCTTATTGCCATTCATACTACAGTTGAGTCAAAGTCCTTTCAAGAGATCGTTTAATTTCCAAAGTAGCGACAGACTATGACTGAGGAATTTCAGGCCTTTCAGCAAACACATACCTGGGATGTTGTTTCCTGTCCCCCTAGCATCTCTTTAGTTAGCAGTAAATGGGTTTATAATGTCAAGTATCGTCCTGATGACACCATTAAACGACGGAAAGCTTGTTTAGTGGCTCGAGGTTTTACTCACCAACAATGTATTGATTATGAGGAGATATTTGCTCCCATTGCTCAGATGCTCACCGTTCGTACTCTTCTTGTGGTCGCTGCTGCTCATCGTTGGCCCTTATACCAGATGGATGATAAAAATACTTTTCTCCATGGCTATTTATCTGAGGCAGTATATATGCAACCGTCTCCAGGGTCTAATATTCCTCCGGGACATGTATGTCTCTTTTGACGTGCTATTTATGGTCTCAAGCAGGCACCACGTGCTTGGTTTGAGTATTTTCACGATATCGTGCTCAAGACGGGCTTTATGAAAAGTCATCAAGATGTTTCTCTGTTTGTTCGCACTACATCGTGTGGCAGAGTTTTATTACTCATCTATGTAGATGATATGATCATTTTCTCTGTTTGTTCGCACTACATCGTGTGGCAGAGTTTTATTACTCATCTATGTAGATGATATGATCATTACAGGTGATGATGTGGCATCTATGTAGATGATATGATCATTACAGGTGATGATGTGGCTGGTATACAGTACGCAAAATCTCAGTTATAACAACAATTCCACATGAAGGATCTTGAATCTCTTCGGTATTTTTTTGGTCTAGAAATTTCTTAATGCCCGCGGGGTGTACTACTGTCTCAACAGAAGTATCTCTAGGATATTCTAGATTAACCGACGATGCAACTGTCAATACTCCACTCCAACAAAATGTCAAACTTCACTCTACTGATGATGAGCCTCTATCTCATCCTACTCGATATCGACATCTTGTTGGTCAGTTGGTCTATCTGTGCATCTCTCGACCAGATATCTCTCATACTGTTAGCATTGTCAGTCAATTTGTTAGTGCCCCACGTTCTGTACACTATGCTATCTTATTACGGATTCTTCAGTATCTCCGGGGTACTAGCACTCGCTCTCTTCTGTTTCCTGCTACATCCAAGTTAGAGATGTGTGCATATTCTGATGCTGATTAGGCTGGTGATCTCACTACTAGGAAATCTACCACAGATTATTATATATTTCTTGGTGATTCCATAATTTCCTGACGGAGTAAGAAACAATATGTTGTTGCTCTTTCTAGAACCAAGGTAGAGTATCGTGCAATGTCTTCAACAGCTAAAGAGATTATTCATCTTCGTCGTTTTCTTAGTGATGTTGGTATTTCTGTTTCGACTCCCACCCTTCTATACCATGATAATAAGAGTATGATCCAAATTGCTAATAATCCAGTATTTCATGAGAGGACCAAACACATTGAGATCGACGCTCATTTTGTCTATCAACAAGTTATCAAGGATAGGACAATTCTACTTCCTCATGTGTTATCCGCCGACGAGCTTGCAGATTTCTTCACAAAGGCCTTACCTGTTCATCGATTTCAGTTTCTTATACGCAAACTCACTTTGTTTGATCTAACATGAGTTTTAAGGGAGCTATTGATAATTGTTTGGTGGAAAATTTGTAGTAAAAAGAAGAATTAAAAGAAATATATTTGATTTGTATTCTCTCGATCTCAATTACAATTTTGATTTCCGATTACAAAAGAGAAGAGAATTGATGTAAATTCTCCCCTTTGTTTAATATTGGGTTCTTCACGGTAGCGATGAGATGTCTCCCTCGAATGCTCGCGTCGAGTTTGCTTCTCGTTGACGATCCGAACGTCTTGTTTCACTGGAACGGTATCTTCTCCTCACGATTTGATGCTGTGAAGGACTTGCGTGGTAAGTTTAAAACTCTGAATGAGTTGATAACTCAGAGCGAGTTTAAACTCTTGTAAAAGAGTTGATTGATCTTAACCATAATTGGTTAGACAAGCCAAGCACGAAGATAGCCCCAAGAATTTGTTGCCGAGAAGATGATTCGAAGAAGCTGATCTCTAGATCTTCAAAATTCTCAAAGATCCAAAGATATCCCCCCTCTCTCCTCTCTATCCGGAGAGCCATCAACTAAACCGATTTTTCAGGTATTTATGGGGGATTAAGGGGTGTAACCACCCCCTTAATTCACTCCTAAGTGGGGCTGAATAGGGTGTAACCGCCTCCTTAGTCCGCTCCTAAGTGGGGGCGGAAATCCCTCAGATCATGGGGAGAAAATGGTTTCTGGAACCGTTCAACTCGTGTTTGAACGAGTCAAACGCGGGTCCTGCATTCTGGAATAAAATCTGCATTTGAACGCAGTGTTTGTAAGTTGCGTTGGGAAACAGATGGAACCTATGTTGGCAGCTGTTAGAAGCTGCGTTGGCAACAGTTAGATACTGCGTTTGGCAGCGGTTGGAAGCTGCGTTGGCAGCAGTTAGATGCTGCGTTTGGCAGCGGTTAGAAGCTGCGTTTTGCAGCATTTAGGAGCTACGTTTGGCAGCAAATGGAAGCTGCGTTTGCAGCATTTAGGAGCTGCGTTTGCATAGCTTTGACTCTGGAATGAGGTCACTTGTGCTTCACCTCTGGGATGCAGGGATAAGTCCTGCGTCTTGCATTGAAGAGATCGTTGGCTTGTAATCTCTTCTGTCAGAGCATCGCGACGATCGTTGGTTAGTAATCTTCGCTTTAGCTCTTTAAAATGTGAGAGTCGTCAGATTGCAACTCTCATTATTGGTTGTGAAGACCATTGATTAGAGCTTTCATCGGTTATCGTGAAGGTCGCTGATTTATAACATTCATCGATCTACGTGAAAATCTTTAAATTGTAGTCTTCAGGAAGTCGTCGAATTGTAACCTCCATTGTTGATGTTTGATAGAGATAAGCTATCTGTTGTGATTTTTAGACAGCCTACAATAATAGTGTTGATAATAGTATTAGTAGTGGGTTTTAATCTCACATTGATTGTGAGAACACACCTCACCCTCCTCTACTTGTATAAATATATGTGCACACTCAATATTCAGCTTAATGATAATTTACCCAAAACTCTCTCTCTCTTACTTTAACATATTCTAAAATAGCTGAATAGATGGTGATGCAATGTGATGGACTTTTAAGTTAGGTCTGAAACTAGATCAGATTACAGAAAACACAAAAGAAAGAGTGAAAATCTGATAATAAATTTTATTAATAACTAGGGTTTATTTTCATCAAAAAATACCTATTACATCCAGAAAATGAGTCTGTTATAGACTCAAGAAAAAAAAGTTTAATAATATATTTTACCAAAAAAGGGAAACTAATTAAAATCTAGGAATATCCTTCAATTCGGATTATTGATTCTCCATATCAATTAGCCATCTATGTTTGATTTCATTGGGGATTATTGGAACACACAAGCACTGCACATAATAAGGAGCGCAAGCACCCACACGAACAACACGGAGTTTTTTGAGTGGTTCGGCCAAATATGCTTACAACTACGGTCTCTCATCCACTAACTTCACAAATCAATACAAACAATACAAGTTTTGCACGGACAAACTTGAGAACCCTCGCACATCTCACATCTTTCAAGAAACTCAAGATCACCGATCACTCAAGAGCTCCAGGAGACCGACCGTCACACTACATCACTCAAACAACTCGAGAACACTGAAGAGATATTGTTTGCCCTTCTGAATTGGACGGTCTAAACGTGCCTAAAATGAAACGATCGGTAAATAGTGTGATTTGAACAAATTTGAAATTCCACTAGGTTTAAGTCTTATTGGATCAATTGATCCATATAGACTAGCCAGGGCTACATAACGATAAGATTTATTTTCATATTATCTAGATCATTTTTGGGAAGAAGCAATCTTATCTACTCCTCTATATTTAAAGAAGAATCTAGAGGGTTAATGTTTATACTACAGTAAAAACTACAGAAATACTGTAACATAAACAGATTACAAAATCTACTCATCACTCGACGTTATTGTTTATGCTACAGTATTTTACTGCATCATAAATAGTAAAACAAATCAAATGTATTAAAACTTATATCCTTCTTTAAGTATAGAGGAGTAGATATGATTTTTAAATTAAATGTATTAAAATTTAGATCCTCCTTTAAGTATAAGGAGTAGATATGATTTCTAATTTTAAGCATACAATAATTAAATTAAATGTATTAAAACTTAGAGGGACGCAAGTTTAAAATGCAGTGCTTAAAAAATAGGAGGCCGTGTTTTGCACGGGGTGCACACTAGTAAGATTCAATGAGAGTGCGCTGAATTGTAAATTATTTTTTCATTTTCGCGTATATAGATCCAAACCCAACGTGCTGGGTCTAGATTCAAGAAGAAGTCATATCTTATATTTAAACTCTACACAATCTTCTAAGAATATATTGCTTAAAGACTTTGGTGTTCAAATAATAAAATTCTATCCTAATAAGGACATTTTCACTGTCACCCGTTGTTTTAAAATTTAAATGTAGCATTGTTTATTCTGCGTGCATATGCACCCTATCAAATATCTAGTCTATTATAAAGCTTCCCTCTCCTTACCGTCCTCAGCAAAACAAAAACGTTTCCGTTCTCAAATACCAAAAGTTGGTATTAATGGCGTCTGTTATACCTTCACTCTCGGTGCCCAACGTCCAGGAACTGGCCGACGCAATCAACAGCGGCACGTGCGAATTTCCGGATCGATACATCAGGCCCGAAGCAGCAGATTCCGATCCCGTCGTCGACAACATTGGGAACGACGTGCTTCCGATCATCGACTTAGAGCGGTTGAGGAACCCGCGACGTTGTAAGGAGGAGCGCGCTAAGCTCGATCTCGCCTGCAAAGAATGGGGGTTTTTCCAGGTAACTAAGTAGCAAAATGCTCGAAAAATATTTGCTGAAGAATTTGGATGTGAATTGATATTATCTACGTGCATGTTTGCCTCCTGTCGATGATGTAGCTAATAAATCATGGAGTACCTGAAGAATTCATCGAGAAGGTGAAAGAAGATGTTGCTGGCTTCTTCAAGCTTCCGTTGGAGGAAAAGGAAGCTTTTCCAAAAATACCTGACCCGTGACGTGAAAGCACGGACCCAGTGTTCGTTATTGAAGAGGCAGAAACCTAGACGGGCAGACATACTTTTACTCACTACTCAGCCACCGAAAAACCGGGACATGAGGTTCTGGCCAACAGACCCTCCGACGTTCAAGTTAGTATTTGATAATCAAATATGCCTTACAATCTATCAATATATCACGGACATTTATCAGAGCGGTAAATAAATTAAGAAATTAAAAAGGAAAAAAAAAACTCTTATGACAACGTTTGTTTTCCTCGTTTATTTTCAGGGAGACGATAGATAAATACTCTCTGACTTTGAAGGAAGTATCAGCTTCTCTACTGAGATCAATGTCTGAGAGCTTGGGACTTGAATCTGAGTATCTGATCAACGTTTTTGAGGATCAAACTCAAATGATCAGATTCAACTACTATCCACCATGTCCCGAAGCTAACAGAGTTATCGGCCTTTCTTCGCATTCTGATGCCACTGGTTTGACGTTTCTGCTGCAAGCAAATAACGTTTCGGGCTTACAAGTAAAGAAGAACGGTAAATGGCTCACCGTCGAACCATTACAGGGAGCTTTTATCGTTAATGTTGGCGATCTTGTTGAGGTAAAGTCATAGAAATAATTGCATAAATTTTGGGGTTGATTCCATAAAATCCCCCCTTGAACTACTTTAATTCGAGAACACCCCCTGAGCTTTGAGGTCTTGCAGATAACCTCTTGGATTCTTTTAACTGTACTGATTACCCCTAAAGTTTCTTCACATAACCCCTTCAACCCCTCAGTAACACAGTCAAGTCTAACATATGTAACATGTCACGTGCCAAGCACACGCAAAAAAGAACAAACCCTCAGCCCTAAAAAAACATTGCCATTTTATATTTTTCAAATACTTTTTTTAACAAAACAATCACATTGTTACTTCCTATTCTAAGACCAATTAGGTAACGATTAATTTCCAACAGCCACCGGTGGTGGTGACGGGCGAAACGTCACAAGGATTTTCTATTAATCACGCAAACCTTAGGGGGACATATTCACCCAAAAAAATATAAGACTGTCATGAACATCGGTATAAGATGTGAGACAACAAACGCATTAATCCTTGACATGCAAACTTATAGTAGAACAAAGTAACTTTTACGATACTAACTTCACTCACTAAATAATTACCTTTTATATGGGAAATCAAAGGCTCAAAAGATAAATATTCTGTTGTTATTTAGATATTCACCAATGGAAGATACAAGAGCGTGGAGCACAGGGCAATGGTAAACCCTGAGAACGCACGCGTCTCAATAGCTGCGTTCAATGCGCCAGCACGCGACATAATCGGG
>NC_033795.1:4747107-4755312 GCF_001876935.1 Asparagus officinalis | reverse complement strand
AAGACTATATGAAGGGTTATTTTGCAGCAAAACTCGAAGGGAAAAGCTATCTAGAGAGCGTGAAGATTTCTAAATGTGAAAATTAGTCTCTTTTATTGTATGCTTTTGTTACATCTACTTCAAATAAATTCCAGCAATAAGCTAGTCTCCAGTGTGCTGGCGAATTGGATGCATGTAATCTAAACGTTTATGGTTTGCATTATGTGCTGGGCAATTTCTCAATTTAGGAAATATGGAAGTATTCCAAGTTGGTATTTGCACCACCTCTGATGACTTGATAGTTACACTGATACTGTTGAATCCAATTCTTTTTTTCCCATCTAAATGTAGTTAGTGGGGTATTGTACTTACCCAAGGGAGCTTGATGAATATAATTTTTGAAAATGCAAAGTTTTTTTGCTCACACTAAAACTTGATTTGTGAATCCTTCATGTTTGGCTCCTCAGACTACAGGTTATAAATTATAACTATATAGCGTAAACTACTGCCTACAGGAGAAATGCAAATGGGATGCTCAGTATATTCTGCTGCTTCCTCTTCACATAAATGCAAGCAATTAACACATCTTAAAGCATGTTTAGAATCCTACAGCATTAGGGCTTAGGAGATAAAAAAAATCTTATATAATTGAAATAAAACTTACCTCTGGCATCTTCAGAGCAATGTGCACGTCACGAATAATCAGCTCCCATCCTCCCTTGACTTTGAACATTGTGCGTCTTCCTTTCTTCCAAGAAATGTTTTGCTAATTGCTGGAAACATGAAGACAAAACGTAGTCACTAAAAGATAACATCCTCAATAAATTGCCATTGACCAGTGATTTCAGAGTTAAAAGAACTCGTTTCCTTGAAACTGATCGATAAAAATAGAAGTTCAAAACTCAAGGACAAAATTATAAGCCAGTAAATGATAACTATCATGTGATTCATGTAAACATTAAACATTCTAATTTAACGTGTTTACGGAACTAAAACTAACAACTTTCAATCTGAAAAGCCATCAGGACCTAGTCTAGAACCTGAAATAAACCTGTAATAAGAACCTAGTAACATTTTTGTATATATATATATCTATAAATGGAGCTGCTATTAGTTACCCATCATTTTTCTTATACAACCCAATCATTAGTGGGGTCCACAAATTCTAATTCAACTTTTTCAATTTGTATGAAAACAAACAAAGGATTTCTAGAAAAACAATTTCTATTGCATTATCCTACCAACCAAACGAAGTATGTGAATTTTGCAAAGTTCGGGGATTCTTGGATTTATGAAAAATCCAAAATTCCAAAATCAAATCCCTTCGGCCAAACAGGCCCTAAATTTGTGCAGCTAATACACAGAGCAGGCATGTGTGTTTCCTGCCCTTTCTTCACTAGTAATAAACTATGTTTCTACGGACATTTTCACTGTCACTCAGTAGTTTAATATTTAGGATTATTTACAACCGGCGCCCTGCGATATGACGTAATTATACGGGTGACCCTAGGTTCTGTGTGTGTGTCTACATGGATAACCCTCAAATCACGATTGAGATTACATGAGCAACCTTAATGAAAGTAATTTCAAGGTTGCTCACGGTTACCCTTGTAACCTTAGTCACTAATCTCAGGATTATCCATGTAGATACATAAACCCCCAGGTCACCTGTGTAAATACACGATACCACAGGGTATTGGAATGTAAATAATCCTAATATTTAAATGTAGTATATTGTTCATTCTGTTTCTAGTCTACTATAAAGACTTCCCTTGTCCTCGGCAACACAAACATTTCCGTTTTCAAATATTAAAAGTTGGGATTAATGGCGTCTTTTATACCTTCACTCTTGGTGCCCCACGTCCGGGAGCTGGCTGATGCAACCAACAATGGCGTGTGCGACGTTCCGGATCGACCCGAAGGGGACACCGATCCCATTGTCAACCAAATTGAGAACAACACCCTTCTGATCATCAACTTGGAGCTCCTGAGGAATCCACAACTCTGTAGGAGGAGTGTGCTGAGCTTGATCTTGCTTGCCAGCATTTGGGGTTTTTTTTTTTTCAAGGTAATTAAGTAGCAATATTTTTTTTCTCAAAAGAAAAGGTAAGCAATGTTCAAAAAATATTTGCTAAGGATTTGGACGTGAATTGATATCATCTACATGTTCACCTTAATTTCTGTCGATGATGTAGCTAATAAATCATGGAGTACCCAGAAGAGTTAATTGAGAAGGTGAAGGAAGATGTTGCTGGTTTCTTCAAGCTTCCTTTCGAGGAAAAGGAAACATTCAAAAAATTACCAGTCAGAAGTGAAGGATACGGACAAATGTTCATAGTTTCAGGCCGATCAAAAACTAGACTGGGAGGACATGCTTTTACTCGCTACTCAGCCACCAACGAAGCGGGACATGAAATACTGCCCCACAGGCCCTCCGACGTTCAAGTTAGTAATGGATACTCAAGGCATGTCATATCGTTTACAAACATCTCATTGGCATTTATTGGAGAAGTAAATAATTTAATTAGTCTCGCGATGAAAGATTTTATGATTGTAGTATATATTTGCTTCCTATAAATAGCATATATATATTACTATTTCTCTTTGAAATTAAGTCTCTTTCTCATAGCATTGCTTCAGAGAAAGTAGTTAGTATATGAAGAAAGTTAATTGTTAATGTTGGCGATCTTCTTTAGGTAAGTCTCAACTTAATTGCGTAAAATTTGAGGTTAATTTCATAGAACCACCTTGACATACTTTAATTCGAGAAAACCCCCCTGAACTTTGGGGGTGATGCACATAAACCCACTTGAACTTTTTTTTTATTAATTCTAACAAAACCGCTTCAACTAAATAATTACCTTTTGCGTGAACAAGTAAAGGGTTAAACTTAAATAATATTCTGTAAATGTCATTTAGATATTGAGCATGGAGCGAAGGGCGATGATAAACTCTGAGAATGCACACGCATCTTTCTCAGAACAATATGCATCTCACAGATAACCAACTTATATTTTAATGGCGAATTCTGCACTGAGAAAAGTAACCCCTCAAGGCTAATACGCTCCATGAATTGCTATTGACAAGTAATTTCAGAGATAATAAACAAATTCATTTCCTTTTGTATGTAACAAGAAGAAGAAAAAAAAAACTAAAGTGAAAAAGAAAAGAAAACCATAAACACTTAAATTTTAATGGCGAATTCTGCATTGAGATCAAAAAGGGAGCAGCTAACATGGAGCGCTGTTAGGAGATCAGGGGAGAGAATGTCAGCTAGCAGTTCTCGATGCTGTTTTCACACTTACATCCGTTGAATCAAGAACCCAATTTATCTGCTGCGGCATTGGTTTCAAAATTCAAATGCCCACATTTATCTGCTCCAAAATGCAGAAACTACCAACCCTCATAAGGTAATGTTTGTGGTTCAAATGTGAAGCAGCAGTGATATCTTATATACTAATAAAAGAACTCTGCTATTTGGCTCGCGGTAGCAGTGGGGCCCACCCCCCCTGTTCACCTCTCTGCGAGTTGAGGGCTCGCGGTTCAAATAGCTTTTTTGCTAATAAAAAGAGACAAGCATACCACTACTTCACTCTAAAATTCTTATTCATGTTGACAGAAGCATGTTCCCAGAGATAACATATACTATTCTAAAACTGAGACAACAAGTATAACCAAGCAGATCTATTATCTTAAAATAAATAAATATGGACTGAACACAAGCAGAAATAGGCTGCAGTTTTCGCTATTAAGATCAAAGACTTATGACAAAGAAAAACTAAATGTTTGAAATGAAATAGGTTTGAAGAGAATTCCAGAGATGGATGCAAGATCAAGCTTTTTTTTTTACTTTCCTTTCTTCTTTGTTTGAAGCTCTGATTCTGCTTCTTTTAGTTGTGACCTCAGCAGAGAAACTCGGAGCTCCAACTCTTCAACGGTTCCTCGAGTTAAAGAAGGCTGGTATGGTTTTATGAAGTTTTTGGAAAATTGCTTCAACGCTTCAACCCCACAAACCTCCTCTTGAAGTAACGGCAGCTTTGT
Organism: Asparagus officinalis; assembly: GCF_001876935.1. Taxonomy (NCBI): domain Eukaryota; kingdom Viridiplantae; phylum Streptophyta; class Magnoliopsida; order Asparagales; family Asparagaceae; genus Asparagus; species Asparagus officinalis. Next base: position 4,751,292 of record NC_033795.1, on the reverse strand, counting down.
TATATGAAAATCATCATAAAGCATATAGAACTGATTAATATACTTCTTCTGCATAGACATTCGAGCTTTCAACAACTTAGACTGAACAACTTCCTCATCAAAAATCACTTGATTAATGATAATATTATGACAATCTATCTCAAACTTTGCTAGCTCTTGCACCAACCTCTCGGTTTCATATAGAGAAAGAAACTCCGGGATACAAACACACACAAAAGTCGTTAAATCCGGATCCTTAAATTGATTGTTCACTTTTTCAATGATTCCCCTCATGGTTTCAAGCCTATCAACCATCGCATCCTCATTAAACTCATCACCAAGGCCAAACAAACGAGTTGCTTGACTCAATAAACCACCAAACCGACTTCTCAACGCCATAACTTTCTCCAAGCCTTTCTCCAAAGTCGATGGAAATTGCAACAATCTCAAAGTATGACCAGTTGGAGCCGTATCGAACACAATAACCGAGTAATTCATGGTCTGAACCAACTTCAACATTTCAGCAAAGCTCATTGCCTCGTCAACACCAGGAATTGAATCAGTTAGCTCAGAGATATAGCTGTTTATGCCATCATTGCTCGTGATATCATCATTTTCTACTTTAGGATCAACTTCCATAGCAAAGAGATTAGTGAAGCCGTTGACGAGGGTGGGGGTTTTTGTGAATCTTTGTTGGAAGGCGTCACTGAGATTGTGAGCAGGGTCCGTGGAGATGATGAGGACGGATTGGCGAACAGAGGCCAAGAGGATGCCGATGACGGAGCTGCACGTGGTTTTTCCGACGCCTCCTTTGCCTCCAACGAAGACCCATTTCAGTTTATCTTGTTCAAGGATGTTGCTCACAGTTTGCTCCGGTGCATCCATCTTCCATAGAGAAGAGTAAGAAAAGGTTTAACTTATATAGAAAATTTAGACGAATAATTACATTATAAAGAAAAAAGAGAAAATAGCATGAACTAATTTCCATTAAGATTAATAAATTGCTTTTACTATGTGCACAAATTTAAAACAACAATGCGCAAAGACTGATAACAACAACAAATCTAAACAAGCAAATAAGCACATATCAATTGTATATGCGCAATCCATCTCCATTACAAAATTTACTTTCCCTTTAGTTAATGGATTGCTTTGCTCACAGAAACATTAAAATTGAAGAAAACTTTACACTAAAATAAATCAAATGACAATATGTGGAAATTTTTCTGCAGTGTTTACAGAATATTGAAAGGGAATGAGCTAATTGCTGTAAACACAGATAAATGAATAACTTTTCAATTATACACAATTTTAATAACAATAAATCTGAAAAAATAATAATAGTCATCAAATCAATTATAAACACAAGCAATTCAATTACAAATAACAATTCTAAATAAATCTAAAGAAATTGAAGCAAAATTACACTATAAAAAACAAATTAAGGAAGATGGATAATAAATTTCTGCAGTACTTGAGAGGAATTGAAAGGGGATGAATTAATTGCAAATTTTCAATTGCCTTTTTTTTCAATGAAATCAAATCTAATGTTTTATTAGTCTAGTTAGAAATTGGGCGAGAAATGTCAATGGGATGCACGATTGAAAACCAAACCCTAATACAATTTCAGAGATAGAGAGAGAGAGAGAGCGGCATCATTGAAAGCGAAACCCTAATACAATTTCAGAGAGAGAGAGAGAGAGAGAGATGAACCTGAAATCGCGACCGAAGTGGAGCCTTTCGAACGAGAGATCCTCGAGAAGAATCTTTTTTACTTTGTTACCTTTTAAATCAGAAAATAAATTGATGTCTGGAAAATAAATTCTAGCCACGTGATGTCAAGGTTTACTAGATTCATCTCCCTGCAAGCTTCCAAATTTGGTCTGTAGCCCCTCAACTCATTGAAGTTGTTCATGCTCCCTCACATTCAGAGTTATTGCAATTTGGTCCCTCTGTCAGTTCTTTAGTGGGCAAAAGATCAGCAACTGTCCTTAATATATTAGTTAAATATCATCTAGGTCCTTAATGTTCCAAAGTCGTTAGTAAGCAGTCCGCAGTCATCTTCCTAGATACTTCTTATAAATTTTTGTTAAATCTTTTTTTGGGACACAGATGTGACCTTGCATTTCATTATCACGCAAATAAAATATTAGTGAAAGTCCAAATTATTCATGTCACATCAGCAAAAAAATTAGTGAAAATTACAAGTTTATTCTACTACACCATTGATAGGTTAGCAAGATTTAACAATAATTTATATATAAAAAAAGACCTAGAGTTAAAAAAAGAACTAATGTTAGAGAGCTCCACTGATGATTTCTAAACATTATAAACTCAACTTACATCTAACCAATACATTAGATACCTCCACCGAAGTTTTACCTATTTAATAAAATTTGTAAAACCATGGTCACGGTAATTTTCAACTCAACATGACTAATACCTCCTGTTGATGGTATTTAAGAAAAGAAGACACTTGGAAAACATGAAAAATGGATTACGGGAATAATTTATCGTTGTAGAAGAAGGAGGATGTGAGTTTGGGCTTTAGTTTGAGGATTTCAATTTAAACACATTGAAGAACCGAGTGATTAAACATAGCTCGGAGGTATAATTGATACTTCTGTACAAAAAATTAGATTTGCGGAGATGTTCCTCTCAGATTTAACATAAGTTAACTAGAGAGACCAAATTGCAAGTAACCTTCCAATGTGAGGGACCTAGCAGCACTTTTACTTATTTGAGGGGCTAATATTAATTTATGGAAGTATTGAGGGGCCAATAGGTAAAAACCCTTCTACTTTTTTGGTTTTTTTTTTTTTTTTTTTTGACGTAAATACCCACACGTACCATATTCGCAATTTACCCTCCAAATCTAGACGGTCAAAGACAACACCCCTCAACACACCGTCAAAAATGTCAATGTACAGCTAAAAGCATGCCTACGAAGTACGAACACCATATATAAAATGCCAATTATTCAATCTCTCTTCACACGAACCAAGCAACTCCAAGACTTTTTCATACGAAAACAATGTCCATATCAGATTCCAAACTCAACGAGTTCGAACGAGCATTCAACCATTTCTACGTGATCACAACGATGGCAAGATCTCATTGGCTGATGAACTCTTGGTGTTATTCACTACATTGTGTTGTAAAGAGTTTTCATTATTGTTATATATATATTTCGAGCTTGTCTTTGAAAATCAATGTGATTAAACGCTAAATTTGTCTTATATTTGCTAACCTTGTGCATTAGAATCATTAAATTTGCAACTTTCGGCATCACAATTAAATAATTATTTCCGTACAAGAAGTTATCTTACCTTTCCAAATTAATAAAAGAGCGATCTCTTGGGGGCTGTTTGGTTGATGTATTTGGCATTAGGGGTTGGGCAGAAAGCCTAGCAAAAGAGTATTTTTGGCAGGCTTTCTGCCCAACCCCCAATGCCAAATACATCAACCAAACAGCCCCTCACAAAAGCATGATCTGTCAAAACATAGAATCTTATTTCAAAGATTTTGGTTCCGTCAGAACACAAAAAGAGACTCTTGTTTCAAAGATTTTGGCACACCAAACCTACAGATGAAGTGTTATTATAGACGGTAACATGGATGAGCCAATGATAACAGCAAAATATATATACATATAAATTATATACAACTATAAAAAATGGAGTGTTGATTCTATCAGAACACTCCCATAGAAAATGTTTGATCTATATCGTGATTAGAAAGTTGGTTTAGAAAATTTTAACTCTTCGATCTATAATGCAAACTGCAAACCACCTCATTCCTGTAGGGGTGGTTCTACAGGATGTTTAGCGTACAAAATACATGCGCATTCTGTCACGTGCATCATGGACGTGCATTTTAACTAGTAACAAAGACCATGTAACAGCCCTTCAATCAAAATCATCTATGCTTCCTCATCGTTGTTGTTTAGTTTTCTTCTTCTGAGGAGTACTTCTCTTTCCTTTCCCAGTTTTAATGCTTCCATCATCCTTCGCTCTAACTATACCCTCTGGAGTGTGTAACCTTCTACATAGAGGTCTCGGTCTTCGTGTATCACGATCGTATCCTCGATGACAAATATAACCTGAAACCATGAGTAATATCATATCACAGTTTAATTATGTTACATCGAGGTCTGGATCTTAATGATGGTGTCATCTCCACTAAATGATATCATAGTTAAAAAAT
>NC_033795.1:4733965-4747097 GCF_001876935.1 Asparagus officinalis | reverse complement strand
CAGTGTATCATACAAAGAATTACATACCTAGTCGAAAGCAGTACTGTATTTCTTCTGTGGTAAGACCTGATGGTACATAAAATTCTCAAAAAGTTAGAATGTTATTTTCAGTTACGTATAAGTGACCTTGTTATAGTCCTATTACCTTTACATATTGATGTTACAGAACTACCAAAATAAACCGTTCGCCTCCCTAGATGCCATATTAACTTAGTAGGAACATGAATTGGGTTATAGCTAGTATAATGATCTGCAAAAACCTGGAACAAAATATTTCTTTTAGTCATCTAAAAAAGCTAGAAGGAAAAAAAAAACCCTAAAGATCATGCATATAATGAAATCAAGAGTATTGCATTGACCTCATTAACTTGAAAATATGTGCCATTAAGTGGAAATCTTCCTCTGTTTGCTGTCCTGGATGGAATCTGTTTATAAGACATCAATCATATATTAATCAGTGATAGTTTATATCTAAAAGTAGAAGATAGTATGTACCACAACAATAAAGTTTCTAACGGTTACCAGAATTGTGCCTCTGACTGTTTGTGCTTGTGCTTCTCGTATGCTATTGCAACTATGGCAGGTAACATTATAACACAGTTTACCATCTTCGCAACTACAGCATGATTTTGGAGGCTCTATAGATTGAGCAGTTTCACCTAAATTCCCAACACATAGTTTAGTTAAAATAGAAGCTGACACGAACATGAATTTTTTGTCAATCTAGAATTTTGCATGCCTGGTGTCCATATAGCTAGAAGGTAAGGACAAGGATCATCAGGCTCTCTTTTGTCCATCTGTCATGCATTTGAGTGAAAGAATTAATATCACATATAAAAAACTGGGAAAATTAGTACATAAGGGAAACAACTTACTCCTTCCAGAAGAGCATGTCCATCAGGAAGAACATAACTGCAAGGATTGGAAGAAAAAAGAACATAAATACAATTTAAACTAGCACCTATATAAGTTTAATATTAATTCAATTGCCATGTATTTTGTTTTATATCCAGCAAGAGAAGAGTTCACTAACGTACGCTTGGTGTTCTGTTCGCAAGCGGCCCACATTCTTTAGCTTAGGCAATGGCAAAGAAGCAGTTTCAGGCGTTATAGCAACTAAAGCCCTTGATAATTCACCATCTTGAAGACCCATACTGTTACCTTGCATATAATTCTTTAGATTCCATTTCATCTCTTCCACAAGATGCAAAGTAGGAATTTCATCTGTGTCATTAGAAAAGAAATCTTCCATATCCATCTCTGATGGTTCGAAGCATTCAGACTCTTGTTCTTCAATAATAGGCTCTGGCGTTGCAGGTTCTTCAACAATAGGCTCACAGATTCCTGTAACAATTCCCACTTCTGAATGTATGTGATCTTCCAGCTGAGGTAAGAGAGAATTTTGATTAGAAACTGGAATATGGGCTCTTCCAGAGGCAATAACAATTGACGAGCTCATTGAGCTTGTCTCCTCCGGCATTGGAAGTGCAAGCCTCGAACTGCATAACAAAAATTGGTGCATTAGTTACTTCCCATATTGTGACAATTTTAATTTCTTAAATAAAAGTCTCGAGTCACATTTTCAGAGGCTTTCAAGTTAATTGAAGTCATGCCAAATCTCCACAACAGACAAAAGCTCAACCAGGATCATTGAAAATTCATTTTAGGGCTTGTTTGTTTCCATGGAATGTAGATCACATACTAATACTTTAGTCAGAACCAAATTCCTATTGTCAACTTTCTTCTTTGTCTTAAGGGCCTGTTTGGTTGCCACTTTTTTGGGTACTACAGTATTACAACCAACCCCTCTGTATGGTTTGTAAAATGTGTGCGGTACCGTAGCTGAGTTGGCAGACCCTCAGCAATTCTCAACAAAAAGCAAGGAATTGGGCTCGCGTTACTGTAGTTGTCAGCGCACTAGACCACTCAATTCCTTGGTACTGAAGCTACTGGGCGTTTTTTTTAAAAAGTAACCAAACTGGCCCTTAAGGAAAAGGTTTTGCTGCCACGTCAGCAGAAAAATCCTTTGTCATAGGATTATAGAGTGACAAGTTGACCCCACATCAACCTTTCCATCCAACTTTTCTCTCAAACCAAACAAAAAATAGAAAATGGGAAAGCTATTGATTTTATAGAATTCTGATTCTGTCACCATCCAAAACAGATCCTAAGCATGTCAAACATATTAAATGTTTACTTTTCCTTCAAGAAATGACCCAAGGCTTTACTCCCATAAATCTTTGGGGCATTATAGAGCTACCTTTCAAAATTTTGCATTAAGTACTTACATTTGTGTATGCAAACAATTAGTAATCCAGATTTATTCACTTCATAGGCAAATGGGTATGCTCCCTATATTATCTATATAATAGAATACACAAGAATTCCAGCATAACTTACCAAAACATTCATGATCTATATAGTATCATTTGGAATCAACAAACTCATTGTTCTGTATACTTTGAGAACATTATATTTGATGTTTAAATAAAATACCTTGCATTTGCACTTGCGAAGTGTTTGCATTCTCCTCTCATCGGGCATGCCTTGCAATTAGGCTTGCTCTTTGTACAGAACACCTGCACAAGAAATTATCGCATTTTCCTTAAGCATGTAAAACAATGCATCATTCACTAAAACTATAGAGAAAGGCTTAACACATTACCTTGCCAAAAGTAATTAACATATAATGCAAGTTATACCTGCAAAGTCATGCACATGTTTGATAGATGATCATATATAATAACTTCTAGTAAGTTAAAATAACTTAAGACTACAAAAATATTTTGGAATTAGGGAGAGGCTTACAGTGTCTCTTGATCAAATTTACATAACCGAGGCCAGAGGTACTTCTGGATGGTCGCCAAGTCAGGATATCTTTCATAAAAACAGCGTGATAATTTTTTATCTTGCACAATCAGTAAGATGATAATAAATAGTCTACATCATTCATATTAAAGCTACTGACATTTCTAAATGATGCAACTGAAGGGACTCCGGCAAGGGTTGAAGTGGTACCCATCCCAGTCTTACACAAATACGACCAACATTAGTGTCAACCTGCTCGGTTATGCAAAAGATAAGGATAAGCATATTAAGTAGTTAATTTTGCAAAGTAGTTCACTTACAGGAAAAGCTACATGGTGAAGTGACAAAAGGCGAACACATTCAACACTTTTGAGCCCCAACCCACCTATACTTAGAAGGTATTCCCTGAAAAACATCAAAATCATTATAACAAGTCTCCAGTCAATATTATCAGGAAAAAGCATACTTAAGTACAGCTGTGGTAATTACAATAGAAACAATAAGCTTACTAGATCAAGAAATTTCTGTACATGCTCCGTTCAGTGCGCTAACCTCTAACAAAAAACTCAATATATAGGCTTTTTAGTGGAAAATTCTGGATGCTAGCTCCCTAGCGATACTCAATGTAAGTTACAGAGTGTTTTTATTGAACATACAGAATTGAGATCATTAAATTCATTACTAAAACAAAGAATACAATTCTAAGAATATCATGCTCAGAATTTGAAGCACAATGTCATCTGTCTAGGGTGACACAAGTTGAACCAAGTATGAACAGATAAAATGGACAAAAGAAACAACTTATGAGGAGGGAGACAAGTTTTCTTTCTGGTTAATTTGAGAGGACTACTAGATATTCCAGAATCTCTAAAATACATGATTGCAAATGAAATACAGTCTTACTTCACTTTGTCAGGTTGAACATCCCTTAGCCATTCCAGATCGAGGCTTCCATGATCTTGATATATACGATTAAGGAATTCCTGCAAAGCAAACAAAATATAATAATAATGGTGGATTCTTTTTTATGAACAGTTTTCAGCTACAAATATGTGTTGCTCCAAGCATTTTACTAAGTTCCTTTTGCAGTAACTAAACTTTTTAATTCTAATTTACAAGATGAACAATATCATCTAGTATATATTGAGCCACTGTTTACTTGCTATAGTTGTAAAGAGAACTGCATTCATGTTTAGGGTTATTTAAATATTAGTCACTCAAATCTTCAATAATTCCATATGTTAATCCCTCAAATCTCAATAATTGCTCATTAATCCCTCAAATCCTAATGGGTCTTTGCAATCTGGTCCCTCAATGAACAAAATACCGTTTAGAGGGCGTTTGGGAAGGCTTTTTTTAAGCTTTTAAGTCATTAGTTTTTAGTGACTTTTGCCTTTTTGGATAAAATTGGTATAAAAGTTGTTTGAGTAGAATAGTAATTTATTTAGTCAAACCTAACTTTTTAAAATGAGCTTAAAAGTTAGATTTTCAAAAGCTAATACCAGCTTTTTAAAATTGGGTTTATAAGCTAACTTATTAGACATTTTATCAAACAGATAGAAATAAAAAAAAACTAGCTTAAAAGCTAGTTTGACAAAAAAAATAAGCCTCTTCAAACACCTTCTTAGTCATGAATTTTCCCACAAAACTATTCTTGTTCAAAAAAGGGTAATTTGCTCTTTGGTACTCCAAAGTTCACACCTTTTAATTTTAAAATACCACAAAAAATTTTACACTTTGATACCCTGAAGTTTACATCTTTTTTAACTTTGAAATCTTAAAGTTTTTATGACACTTTTGTTGCGACAAAATTAATGCCTTCTTAACTTTGGTACCCAAAGTTTTGTTTTGACACTTTGATACCACAAATGTTAGGGTATCGAAGTAAAAAAATGTGTAAACTTTGATGTATCATAGTTCAAAAATGTAGGATCCTTGGGGTAGAAAAGTTAAAAATGTGTAAACTTTGGTGTATAAACATGTTCAAAGTTTGGGTATCAATGTTAAAAAAGGTGTCAGCTTTGAGGTATCAAATGTTGGCCATCTTGTTTTGATGATGATTTAACAAACAATTTACATCTAATATTGTTTATCTAGTGTTTGTGTTTTGTATTCATTATAGACAAACAATAAGTTGGAGGATTAATAGAATTGCGCATTCACGATCATATCCAATGGAGGTTGGCGGAATTATGGAGTGAAGCTACGTACATTCAAATTAAAGATACAAGTTCAACCTTCATCCGCAAGATTACCAAGTCAAGCTATTGAAGTTCAAGATCAAGCCTGGGTAATTTAGTTTAGGATCTTATATTATGTGTGTTAGTACATTAAGCTCAATATAATATGCACACATATTTTATTGGTTTCTTTGTATATATATATATATATATATATAACATATTTTTGTTTCATACTTATATGCATATATATGATTTCATCAATATCAATTTTATTTAGTTCAATGAAATCATGTTTTAGTGTATTATATGTGTATTTTGATAAAATACTATATTCATTGTTTATAGACTTCATAACAATAGTTTACATCTTTCTTCAAGTCTATAAAATCATTTTGTATTGTTTCAAAACATGGTTAAGCTAAAATGTCAAAACTCATATGTTCACATTTTCATGTTTTAGATTATTTTGCAAAATGATGATATTTTTCATTTGAGATGTCCTTTTTGAAAATCAGTTTTTATAGCATGTGTATTATCATGTCTACTATCATTTCCCAAAGTTTTACATTTTTTAGAATTTATTTGATATTTTTAAACAGGGTTTTAAAATCAGCATTTCACTTTCAAACCTGAAATATTTTGTATCGGTTTGCGATCGACCGTCACAGTCGACCGCGTCTTTTTTTTTACCTGCGGAGCCAACAACAACTTTCGCGGTCGACCGTCATGGTCGACCGTCAGCTCGAAAATTCCTATTTTCTGAGTTTCGAAAGTGGCTCGCGGTCGACCGCGAGAATTTCACGATCGATCGTCGTTCACTCCAACGGTCATTTTGTACAAAATCAGATTTTCGATTTTGTTGGTTTTTTGGTCTTTTCCTTTGGGGTTTTTGCTGTTGTTTTCTCTTACTATATAAACCCCTCAAACCCTCTTCTACCAGTAACCTAATGAAAAGTTTTAAAAAAGTTTAAAGAGTTTTAACAAGGATTTTAGTTGGGTTTAAAGTCTGTTTGGTTTGTGAAGATTGTTTTACAAGTGGAGAAAATCATCTACATTGTTTGAGCTTCATTTTAATCCACCTCTCCATCTTGTTTTTTAGAGAAGAATTTCTAAACTCTATTTCTAGCTATTTATTGTTTTGTTCATAATTTCTATATGCTAGATTTTAATTGAGTTTAGTTGATTTGATTCACTCATTGTTTACACACACCCACTTAAGCTTATTATATTTTCATATATAGTATATTTGAGTTGGTGAGGGTTGTAACAATTGAGTGTGAGCTTTTATTGTGTTCTCATCCATATTAGAGAACAGACAATTGTTGTAATTGTGCTTTAGTGTGAGGAGTGAACGTTGATCGGTGAGCGTTGAAAACGATATTGTGAGTGATTGTGAACGTTGATCGGTGAACGTTAAAAACCGATATTGTGGGGTGTAAACGTTATTCGGGTGAGCATAGAAAACCCGGTTGTGATAGTGGATTTCTTCCCAGGAGTGGGAAGCGAAGACGTAGGACGGAAGGTCCAAACTCCGTGATCATTTGAGTGTGTTTGAGTTTGTCATTGGCGTATTTGTTTATGTATTTATCTTATATCGCCAATTGCCTATTACTCTTGTATATTTTGTCCTATCACATTTGTAGTTTGTTTATTTCATCCTTGTGTTGTTTATATATCATTGCATATATCTCATAGTTTATCTTATTGCTAGGATATATCTCTTGTTCATATCGCTTATCCTAGCGCATATATCTTATTGTATTTCATTCTTGTTAGGATAACTTGTTATTAGTTTTAATTGACATAAAATCGGATTAGATTAGCATAAGACCCTAATCAAACCCTCCCCTCTAGGCTCTAACAATTGGTATCAGAGTTTGGTGCTCTTTGATTTAAGGTCAATCGTCTTGAGTTAAAGATCCAAGTTAACTTTTTGTGCTAATCTTGTTTTGATTACATTTGTCTTGATTGCACATAGATATATTTATCATGGACATGAATTGTGCACCTTTGTTAGGCTATGAATCAAATATTGCTCCTAAATTAGATAATTTCTCCTGTGCCCAATGGTGTGTTAGATTTAAGCTATTTGTTAGATCTAAATATTTTGATTTATGAAAAATTATAGATGATGCTTATATTGTGCCCACTACGGAGAAATCCAAGTGGAATAAAAATGATCATCGAATGTTTACAATGAATAATATTTTGTTAGAATATTTGCTAAATGTTTTTGATTCATCTATGACTAACAAGTTTGTTCATTTTGATAGTGCTTACACCTTATGAAAATTTATTGAAGCACATCAAGGGAACTTGGAGGTGATCCGACAAGCTTTGGAGGATCCGGCTTCAAGGTCATATGGAGCATCATGCACACGGTCACTGACTCACTAGGCGATAGCCCTAGTGAGGTTTACGAGTTCGAAACCACTAATGATTTATCTAGTGATGAACTTGTTTGTGCTAGTGAAAAATTGTTGCATGCCTATAACATTTTGCATAAAAATTTTATTGATTTGCAAAGCAAGCATGAAGATTTAAAATCCGATCATGAGAAGTTAGCTTCAAGCATGAAGATTTAAAATCCGATCATGAGAAGTTAGCTTCCAAATTTGATATCATTTCTCAAAAAAGTATTGCTCTTCAAGAAAGCTTCCAAATTTGATATCATTTCTCAAAAAAGTATTGCTCTTCAAGAAAACAATGATATGTTAAATTTGAAAAATAATAATTTAAAATTAAATATTGTTAACTTGACTCGTGACAAAAATAATGCCATGTTAGAAGTAGAGAACATAAAAATTATAATGCTTCTTTTATAAATGACTATTTATGTTCTACTTCTAATAAAAATACATGTGCCTAATGATGATTTGAATCTTGTGAATAAACGCATTTTATCTTTAGATTTAACTTTGAAAACATGCATCAATAATCATAAGAAGCTTATGAATATGTGTGCTAAGACTAAGTCAAAATCATCCACTCATTATGCACACATATATAGCAAAACTTATAAGTGTTCAATTTACGACCGTCAAGGTCATTTAGCTAAGTTTTGTTATGATGCACAAAAACATAAGAATTCTAATGCTCCTTGTGCATCTCATGTAGTTTCTTCATCTTGCACACTTACACATTAACATGCTCATTCTCACAAAGTTCATCATAAACATGCTAGTGTGTTCAAGTGTGATCATTGTGATCGTTTTGGTCATTTGGCCAAACATTGTTTTGATTTGAAAAATAAGTCTCATTTGCCAAATATTTCTAGTAGACCACATGTTTATAAATGTAATGTTTGTGGTAGATTTGACCACTTAGGAAAGTTTTATTTTGATAATGTTTCATATTTACAAAAAGCTTTAAATAATTTAGATGTGTTTGTAAATGTTCCTCGTGCACCTTTTAATGGTCAACATAAGCAAATACTTCCTTTCTATTGTATATATTATAATTGGAAGGGTCATTTGAGTGGTTATTGTTATAACCGATCCCGTGCACCACATGCACCTAAGAGGGTTCATAATCCTAGGGCTTTGAGCTTAAATGATAATGGTCATGTCCCTAAACCTTTTGGTGCCAAGAGTACTTGGGTACCAAAACAAATTTGATTTTTAAACCAAGAATTTTAGTTTTTCTTTTTCTTTTTCTTGGTTTTGAAAAACGTATTCTAAACTTTCTATATGAAAACAATTTTTAATTGATCAAATCTTTTGTTTTCATGATTATTTGTTTCGATTTTGATGAGAGGTTTGTGTTCATATAACCCTCCGGATTTATTAGGTGTTAGTTCCCAAATCTTATTTACCGGACGCTAAAATATTTATATGGGTTGATACTAGCTTAAGAGCTAGGTATAATTGCCTCTCTTGATTTTTGAAAATCAATGATGATTTGGTTTTATGTTCTTGTGATTTATGATTTCATTGGTTGATTTGTTTTCATTTAAAAACTTTTTACATGATTCTCATGTCTTCATTGGTTGATTTGTTTTCATTTAAAAACTTTTTACATGATTCTCATGTCTTCTTTCTTGTGATTTCATAAATCTATTTTATACATTGTTTTTATGTTTGTACATTTGAGATACTTTTTCATATTGATATATTTATATGTGTTCTCATTATCCTTTTGTATGTGAGTTGTGTTTAGCATGTTTCTTGCTTGCTCACATATGTATGTTTTAGCATTCATTGTATATATTCATTAAGGCATTTTGATAAGGGGAGTCTTCCATTTTCTATTATTGTTTTGATAGGGGAAGCTTTCGCTCTCTTTATGATTTTATCCTTTTGTCCTCTTTTTGATGTTGTCAAAGGGGAAGAAATATTATAAGTATATTCTTTCTTGTTTATATGCATGTGAATTATAATTTATATTCATTTCCTTTCATGCATATATCATTTTTGTAAATTATTTGTCAGCATCAAAAAGGGAAAGATTGTTGGCCTTCTTGTTTTGATGATGATTTAACAAATAATTTACATCTAATATTGTTTGTCTAGTGTTTGTGTTTTGTATTCATTGTAGACAAACAATAAGTTAGAGGATGGATGGAATTGCGCATTCACGATCATATCCAATGGAGATTGACGGAATTGTGGAGTGAAGCTACGTACATTTAAGTTAAAGATACAAGTTCAAGCTTCATCCGCAAGATTACCAAGTCAAGCTATTGAAGTTCAAGATCAAGCTTGGGTAATTTAGTTTAGGAGTTTATATTATGTGTGTTAGTACCTTAAGCTCAATATAATATGCACACATATTTTATTGGTTTCTTTGTATATATATATATATATATATTATTTAGTTCAATGAAATCATGTTTTAGTGCATTGTATGTGTATTTTGATAAAATACTATATTCATTGTTTATAGACTTCATAACAATAGTTTACATCTTTCTTCAAGTCTATAAAATTATTTTGTATTGTTTCAAAACATGGTTAAGCTAAAGTGTCAAAACTCATATGTTCACATTTTTATGTTTTGGACTATTTTGCAAAATAATGATATTTTTTATTTGGGAGGTCTTTTTTGAAAATCAGTTTTTATAGCATGTGTATTATCATGTCTACTATCATTTCCTAAAGTTTTACATTTTTTTGAATTGATTTGATATTTTTAAACATGATTTTAAAATCAGCATTTCACTTTCAAACCTGAAATATTTTGTATCAATTTGCGGTCGATCGACACGGTCGACCGCGTCTTTGATTTTACCTACGGAGCTAACAGCAACTTTCGCGATCGACCGCCACAGTCGACCGTCAGCTCGAAAATTCTCACGTTCGACCGTCAAAGTTTCTGAAAATTTTCTGAGTTTCGAAAGTGACTCGCGGTCAACCGTGAGAATTTCACGGTCGACCGCCAGAATTTCACGGTCGACCGCCGTTCACTCTAACGATCATTTTGTACAGAATCTGATTTTCGATTCTGTTGGTTTTTTGGTCTTTTCCTTTGGGGTTTTTGCTGTTGTTTTCTCTTCCTATATAAACCCCTCAAACCCTCTTCTACCAGCAACCCAATGAAAAGTTTTAAAGAAGTTTAAAGAGTTTTAACAAGGGTTTTAGTTGGGTTTAAAGTTTGTTTGGTTTGTGAAGATTGTTTTACAAGTGGAGAAGATCATCTATATTATTTGAGCTTTATTTTAATCCATCTCTTCATCTTGTTTTTCAGAGAAGAATTTCTAAACTCTATTTCTAGCTATTTATTGTTTTGTTCATAATTTCTATATGCTAGATTTTAATTGAGTTTAGTTGATTTGATTCACTCATTATTTACACACACCCACTTAAGCTTATTATATTTTCATACATAGTATATTTGGGTTGGTGAGGGTTGTAACAATTGAATGTGAGCTTTCATTGTGTTCTCATCCATATTAGAGAACAGACAATTGTTGTAATTGTGCTTTAGTGTGAGGAGTGAACATTGATCGGTGAGCGTTGAAAATCGATATTGTGAGTGATTGTGAACGTTGATCGGTGAACGTTAAAAACTGATATTGTGGGGTGTAAACGTTATTCGGGTGAGCATAGAAAACTCGGTTGTGATAGTGGATTTCTTCCCAGGAGTAGGAAGCGAAGACGTAGGACGGAAGGTCCAAACTCCGTGATCATTTGAGTGTGTTTGAGTTTGTCATTGACTCATTTGCTTATGCATTTATCTTATATCGCCAATTGCCTATTACTCTTGTATATTTTGCCCTATCACATTTGTAGTTTGTTTATTTTACCCTTGTGTTGTTTATATATATCCTTGCATATATCTCATAGTTTATCTTATTGCTAGGATATATCTCTTGTTCATATTGCTTATCCTAGCTCATATATCTTATTGTATTTCATTCTTACTAGGATAACTTGTTATTAGTTTTAATTGGCATAAAATCGGATTATATTAGCATAAGACCCTAATCACCCCCCTATGGTCTAACATCAAAGTGTCAAAAAAAAACTTTGGGGCATCAAAGTATAAAAAAGCGTAAACTTCAGAGTGCTAAATTGCAAATAACCCTTAGATAAACATTAATTGAGGGTATTTTGGTCATTGAGGAACTGAATTGCAATGATCCTAGGATTTGAGGGACTCATGAGCAATTTCATAGGTTTGAGAGACTAATACGGAATTATTAAAGATTTGAAGGACTAAAATCGAACTAACCCTTATGTTTATTATTTTAACATTTTGTTTAGCTAATATCAGGGCATTATGTATCAAATTCTCTAACGCAGCTTGAGATAGCTTCATACATATCAAATGACCCGACTAATGCATTCAAAGCTCCAATTTATAACAAAATTTCAGATAATAAGTTTTCTAAGCATACCTTGATTCGCTTTGAAAGATTGAAATGTTGGCCTCGTTCTTTAATTGCCTCAGCTATTTCACTCACTTCAGCACATCTTAGTGCATCGTAATCGAGAGAATCCATAGTATCCTCGCTCCGCTCTTTATTGCCACCATTCTGAAGTACCTCTTTCCGCAAGCTATCCCAGTCATACTTCTCTTTAGCAATATTCGCTTTACCCTTCTTCCCTTTTGATGTATCGTTCAAATTTTCATCTGAACCCTTTTGGGTTGTGCCTTCCTCATTTCTTAAGCTTGAATTTGTTTCATTGATAGGATTCACTTTATTGCTCATATCACCATCTTTCAAGTCTGAGTAAGTTTCATGAGTTCCCCAGTTTTGTATTTGAGTTTGAATTACAACTTCATGTTGAGTTCTTTCTGCTTTGGTTTCTTCTTCACTTTCTTGGTGTTGGAACGTGGTGGAAACGATCTTCAAATTAGTTATTTCAGAGGAGTGATTACTGGTAGATTCATCTATAACATTGATTTGTTCAGTTCCACTGGTCAGCAAAAGTCTATTTCTCACTTCTGCATTAGTGGTCACATTGTTGCTCTTCAACTGAAGAGGAAATCTTGCAGCGAGACTCATAAACGCTGAGCTGTCAATATTAAACCAGAAATCATAAGCTGATTGAAAATATTAGAGGTTTCCATTCGGTATGGAGAAACAACAACTAGCGGGCATATCTTACATATCTTAAATCATTTTCAAAATGATTTTAGGAACAAATTTTACCTTGAAAGATAGTCAGAAACATTTTGAGTAAGAAATACACCAGTTACTGAATCCACTACTGACCCTTTCCATCTAGAGAAGCTTCTATCCCCTGAAAAGAAAATTTTAAAGCAAAGAAACATTCTCAACTGAGCTGTTACTAATTATAATACACAAAATAAAATATGGTTTAGGCATGTCTTTACGAGTTCAATCATCTCATAACAACTTGTATAAGCTATGCATTTCATAGAAGATTTCTGCATTTAAGATGTCAGAAGGTTACATCTTAGTACCTAAACACTTCATGCCAATTCAATTGCTTAGTTTAACTTATCAATTGGTAACATAACAGTAATCTTTCACATAATGCACAATTTCAAAACAGTAATAGAACTATAAGGCTCATCCAACGATAGTTTGTTGAAGAAAAATGAGAGAGACATAAATATGAACCCAAAACTTATAATTACATGGAACTATGGAAGTGATGAACAGTCCATTTGATATCTATTTCATATGATAGAAAGTATCACAAAAGAAGTATTGAAAAACACTCCTACAG
>NC_033795.1:4709450-4733955 GCF_001876935.1 Asparagus officinalis | reverse complement strand
TAAACTCTATAAAGTGTTTCATAGATTGCAATTTATTTACTGCGATATGGCCCTTCTTGTGTGTTTGACTTATTGTTCATCCATACAATCAACTCATCAAGCGCACAGTGTGGTGCATTTGGGATTTATGTAGCTAAAAGTCTATATCCCAATTGACAATAAGAAAGAAATGGCTTCTGTGCTGCGTTGTGATGGGTTCCTGAGTAGAAAACAAATCTTTTGTGATGGGTTCCTGAGTAGAAATCAAATCTTTCTTTTTGAAAAAATCAAGATTCCAATAATGTAATCTGAGACCACCTCATTTTTCTTACGCATCTCCTACTTATCATAGCTACTTAATTTCTTACCATCAACATAAAACATGCCTCTAATAGAACAAACTTTTGGATATATGTGAAAACATGTATTTCAGCAACACAAGAGATGAAACAAGCAAAAGTGATAATATCCACAAAGAAACAAATAAAGCAACTAGAAAACTAAAAACTCTGCAGTTTCCATATATTTCAATACTAAACTTATAACCTAGCAATCAAAGTAACACAAAATAATATATGGAACCATGATGGAAGGAAATACATACTTCGATATTTCTGTTTCAGTTATAATTAAAGGAACATAAGGAGAGATGTGTAGACATATTAACTTTTGATATGGTATTTGCCATGCATGTTAGCTAAAAAATTAAGCTATATTATAACAGTCATATTTTAAAGCAAAGACACAAGGAAAATTGAGACAAAATATTCAGAAATTAATAATAATAACATAAAAATTAAACAGGTAAAACTAGTACCGAGGATGAGACGCATGCGAGCAATGAGCATCAAAACTCGTCCAGAGAAAACTCTCCTTTCTTCCTCCCACCATTTCTGCTTATCTATGCTTCCATCATCAATTCTTCCGGTTATATTCCACAGTTCCCAAACTCTATTAGAGTCTGGATCTAAATCAACATGAACCCTAGGCTGATCCTTCTTTTTTCTTCTGCCTGCAAAGGGAACCATCACGCCCACTCCACGAGCATAAGGAACGATAGCCATTCCTGACTGAGCATTACCATTTATATTCAAATGACTTAGTTTTCGAACAATGTCATTCACTTCCTTCTTTGATACAGGTTTTCTCAGCTTGAAATTAACAAAAATAACTTGCTCCTTTTTCTTGTACCTTCTAGTCTTTGGTTTCATTTGCATGGCAATTAGAGCTTCAATGCGAGCTTGGGGTCCATAACTCCAATTTTGCTTATTGAAACTGCATTTAGGTTCCTTCATGGGAGTTAAGGGCTCTGTGCAAGGAATATTAGCTTGAACCACTACACCTTTTTCCTCCTTTTCTTCACACAATGTCGGAATGCAATCAGAAGTTTCCCTTTCTTGAATAAAGAATAGTGCATTAGATTTTTGTATCTCTTCAATAATTTGCCAACCACCGGAATTAGATGCATGCTTCTTCGCCTTACCTGTTCTTTCTTTCTTGCAATTTACAGGTATGGTACCCACATTATGACATTCACACAAACTTCTCCCTTTTACAGAACGAAACTTCGCTGTTCTTCTTTTCTTATGAATTTCCTGAAAAAACAAATGATTTATACCTGAATTGCAATATTCCTTCACCCTCTGTAAGGCTTGAATACTTCCCCATCCACTATTCTCCACCATGTTCCTCCTACTTCTTTTCTTCACAGGAAAATTTCTACCTGGTGTAGAGTTTTCAATGAGACTGTAGCCTCTCTTTCTTCCTCTACAATTCGTCGCATTCCCATTTATCTTGTCAAGATGAACCTTCTTCTCTGATCCAATTAAAGGGATAACCGAGCAAAGATCTTTCTTTTTCCTCCGAACATATGTCAAAATATTTTCTTCTACCTTAATCAAACTTTTCTCTTCTTTTTTCTTCCTCCTACGCCGCTCATAGGTTATCCAAACTTTCTCCTCACTATTTACAACTACTTGAGCCCTCTCTTCTCCTATATCAAAACCAAGTTTCCGCTTAACAGATTGATCTTGCTCTTCAATACTTCCAATAATTCCATCCAGTTCACTTAAAGGGGCCAAAATCGTGTGTTGATCTTTCTCTTTTACTTGAGCCTTCTCTTCTTCTATATCAAAATCAAGTTTCCGCTTAACAGATCGATCTTGCTCCCCAATACTTCCAAAAACACCACCTCGTTCACTTAAAGGGGTCAAAATCACATATTGATCCGTCTCTTCAACATCTCCAACACTTGCATCTGGCTCACTCAATGCGGCCGAAGCCAGAGTTCCTTGAATACTAACCTCCACATTCTTCTTCTTGCGTACATACTTTCTCTTCGCCGGAGTTTTCTCCTTCGACTTCGCCGGAGTCTTCGGAGCTCTCACAACAGATGTTACTTCCCGAATAACCTTGGGAGTGTACTTCTTCCTCTTGGGCTTCTTCGATCTCGGGGTTTTCACCTTGATCTTCTCCTTGTTTACTGAATCTCCCGCGATTTCGTCGCCGACTCCCAAATCCATCGCCTAACAAGCTGATCGAACTCTAGAACTTACACACGAATTAGTTCGATTTGATTCAACAGAATAAGAGAGAAGGGGAAAACAAGAACTCACGTGTTTTTCATAGCAGGAACCGAGATTGGAGGGCAGAATTGATGGCTTTCGCGCACTAAAATCCGTCAATTTAGGGTTTTTTTTCTTTACTTTTGGTTCATACTAGGGTTTAGGCGTTGGGTTAAGGTTTGGAGTTCTGAGAGTTTAAAATTTCTATTTAAAGGTTTTTGAAAGTTAAAAAAGAACTCTTTTTTCGATGATTGGTAACTTCATCTCTACACACGCGCACTCCAAATTTTACAGGTTTATTCCTGATTTTACGCGTGACTTTGTATTCCGTAGGAATTTTCCATGTTTAAAGTTTTTTCGTTAACTCTAATTAATTAAAGAGTGTTAGTTAAAAGTTCAATTTATTATCCTTACCTAAATGAAAAGAGATGAAGTGCCCTATCTTCCTTAGTTTTTTTTTTTTTCTTTCTTTACATTTTAGCTCCTTACATAAATTACTGATTCGGTTCTTTAGCCTAGTGTTTATGGGCACTTGTCAGGAAATAAGAGAGATAAAGAGATAAATGACTACTTATGGGCATTAATTTGTTAGTTTTAAATATGTTTTTTTTAATAGTATTGATTGAGTAGGTTCCTCCATTTTTACAAGGTGTGTTGCTACGGGACCCAAAATATGGGATCAAGGGAGGGGACAGGTGAGGTGTCTCCTCCCTATTGCATAATGAGTTGGTCATGCCAACTCATTATGCAATAGGGAGGAGATACATCACATGTCCCCTCCCTTGGTCCCATATTTTGGGTCCTTAAATCATTTTCCTTTTACAAGAGTTTCAAGTGAATTTTTAATGAGTTTCTAGTGGAATCCTCTAAGGGGCTGTTTGGCTGTATGTTTTTACCATGTAAAAGGGTGGAAAGTGTAAAAAAATGGGTCCCAATGTCAGCTTTCATCACTTTCAATTGTTTGTTTGTAGTTGTGAAAATAGGGTAAAGTGATTTCATATGCTGATGTGGTTTATAAAGTGATTTCATAAAAAAACATGATTTTAGGAGAAATGTGACATTGAAGTCAGAAAAAAATAATAAAAAATAATTTCAACCAATATGATCATTTGAGTAGGGACCATTTTTTACACTTTTCAAACAAACAATTAAAGTTACATTTACAAACCAAACAAGCAATTTATGATTCCAATGGAATTAAAAACAAACAAAGAAAAATATAAAAGTAAAATTGATGAGGTGGACAACAACTTTCCAAGTTGTGTCATAAATACACAACTTTACCAACAACAACCAAACAGCCCCTAATTCATTTTCCAATTAGATTAGAATTCTGATTTTTTTTCCCATTTCTTATTAAATAATAGAAAATCAATTTTCCAACTAGTTGAAAAGCATGTGGGCGATGCACTAGAAGAACCGACAATTATAGTATAGAATGAAATGATCAAATCTCTATTAAACTATTGGTGAATTTTCAAATTGTCTTCTAAAATATCAATTTATTTATTTTCGCTTTTTAAACTATGTGTCTGAACTCAATGTGACCATTTTTAATCTACACTCAAATGTTTAACAGATCAATGATGTGACAGTGTTTGTTTGTATTTCTTGTATTTTTTACAATTCAAAAAATAATTTTGAATTAAAAAAAAGCCAGTAAAAATCTTAGGGAGAAAATAGTTAGGAATATTTTAGGTTTGGAGAAGAAAGGAGATAGACTGATAAAAACTATTGTAGAAATGCAAAGAAAACAATGTCTAGTCATCAATGAATTAGATATTTGACTACGAGCTCCCAGAATGACCATATTGGACTCATAATCATAGTATCAGATGGTAAATAGGTAAATTGATACTTTAGCATGTAATTTGAGAGTTCACAATTAATCTAAGAGAAAGCTGGTCATTTTGTCCAATAGCATATATGCATTTTCTATACTTTTAGTCATAGAAATGTGGAAAATTATTATAAAACCCCTCCAAGACTGACCCCCTATTAGCAAAACCTTTACCGTTAACTTTTTATTATATTAACTCATTTACATAGCAAAAATTATTAAGTTCACTCAAATGCAACCTCCATTAGTAGAAGAATGAATGAATCATATAGTGCTTGTAATTTGGTGGTCACTTGAGAAAAGCATAATGAGTATGCTTCTAACTCAAAGAGCGAAAATGACAGAGGATATGAAGATGCATCACGTTCAGTAAAGTTGTGGCTCGATCATATATCATTATACGTAAAAGTCAACGATCCAATGTAAACTTTTAGTCTAATCTCTCCATTTCTCTATGGGGTATTTGTCAATTAGAATTCAAAATTCGAACTAGTATAATTTTTGGGATAAATAAACTTTTACCGTATTAGTCAACTAGAACTAGAATTGAGTAATTTTTTATGGTGTTAGTCAATTAGAATTCTAGTGGAGCTAGGACTGAGATAATTTTTAAAATTATCCCACTAATTGTTCTACCATATAGAAAATGTTGGAAATATTAGCTGTTTAGACAATAATTAGCACGAAAGTTAATTTGAAACGGTTAATAGAAATTAGATAAAAACAGATAACTATTATAACTCAGAAATGAAATTGAATCAAACGAAAATAAAATAGAGTTAGAAATATGGCCTGATGGTCGAAGCGTGCAATGCACTGTCCAAAGAATCTAATTGCCCCCTCTCGTACAGGACTAAGCGGCAAAAGTTTCTGGAGATACAACGACCCTCGGTCAAGCGACCTCCTTCTCGTCGGCACGAGCTTCAAGAAGGCTTTGCGAACACTTCTAGACTTTTAGGGAACCAACAAAATGTAACAACCAGTAAACTTAAGAGGAAGAACAGAGCAGAGAAGAAGAAGAGGTTTTGTGTTTTCACTGTACTTTTAGCTCTCGCAACTTTGAGTTTTTATAGAGGTTAAGTATGAACGTTTTTTAATTACAGATTTAATTCTCTGCTTCCGCTTCCGCTTCCACTTCCGTTTTAATTCAGTTTTAATTCTCCTAAATATTACCGTTTTAATTATTCACTTTTAAAATCCATAAATCTCCCCAATTAATTCTGTCTGTTTAACGTTTTTTTAAATAAAATGTTAATCACGTTTTAAACTCTTCCAATTAGCAAAATAAAAATAAAAATGTAGCAGATTAAGGGCCCATTAATCTGGAGTTGCATTTGTGTCCGCAGATCGTGTGCGCGCACGCCACCCAACCCGACCCCGAGCCCGGCCGTGGTGTGGAGCACAACCTTTATTTTCTTCTAGGCATAAAAGAGAAGGGAAAAGCTTATAAATACCCTTCCTTCCTATTCCATTTCCTATGTGTGACTAAACTTTCCCACTACAATGTCAAGTTTTAAGTTACACTTATTATATAACTCCAACAGAAAAACCTAAGTTCTTCTACCCCAAATTACCCACTTTTAACTTGAATTATATGAGAACAAACTAGAACTTTTTGAATTGTTGAAAAATTATTGACAGTTGAGTCCAAAAAAATGAATGTTGCTAATATATTATGCATTTTGTATATTTGTAAATGCATGCAAATAGCATCTGCAAGGCTTATAGAAAATTTTGAATGAATAACGTTTGATACAGAAAAGAAATAAGTAACGGTTTATACATATACATAACTCATATTGAATAATAAATATTTACTCAGAGTCTACAATATTTAGTGAGAATTAGTAAATTAGTTATTAGTTTATTTCATGCGTTTTCCTAAAAAAACACAATAACCAAAAATCAAAATAGTCAAGGGCCCTTAAAGAACCATTTGCAAGTCATAGGCAAATTTCTTTTCTCAAATACCCCTCAATAACTCATTCTTTCTTTTCTCAAGCTATCCTACTGCATATATCATTGTTACATTGTAGAATTTTATCATAATAACCATCCATTATCACTTTCCTACGTATTTGGAAAATGGAGGAGGATAAATGTGTTAGATCTACATCATAAACTTGAGATCTAAAAACCATATAGCCATGATTAATTCAAAGAGATTAACAAGGATCTAAAAGAGCGGAAGCTTATACCTGAATCCATTGCTTGATCTTGATTTTTGGTTTTTGGATCTTCTAACCTTAGGGTTTCTCTAAAACCGAATTTCTCTCTTAGATGGGGGTGAAGAGAATTAGAGAATGTAGTAACCCTAGATTAGGGACCATAACCCCTTATTTATAGATGTTGTACTTTTGTAATTTAGCCCCTCAATAAATTACAATTACAACCTGGTATCTGCACATATAACCCCATGACTTATTTAAATACCAAATTAACCCAACTTAATTGATCACTTTAGTGGGTTATCCTGAAAGATAGCAATACACATTGATTAATCATATGTGCCCACAAATAGATTTATTAGATTAAATCCAACAATCTCCCACTTGGGCACCATATGATTCCTTAAACTGTGTATAACCTTATGAGCTCAAAAATTGCTATCACTGAAATAGTATTTCCGAACAATCTCGTCCATTGACTATATCAATATAGGATCAAAGCGGCCTTCGTCACATTTATCGTGACTCGACCCATCAATGGTCACATATACCAATACAATCAAATGACATAGATCAATCATGGATGTGCAGCATGAAAATTACATGCAATGTGATCAGTACATGTCTATTTTCAACTGGTCCTCCTTAGTGAGGTCAAAACCAAACATAATGTAACAGAGTGTCTTAACTGAAAACTTTATTCTGATCAGACAATACAAACAAACATAAAGCACCACAAATACAAACTCCCACTAAAACATAATATCCTCAAATAATACCACACCCATATGAGCAGTATGCTCATGAAAGACCTTAGGTGGCAATCCCTTAGTAAGAGGATCAGCTATCATGGAGTTTGTCCCAATGTGCTCTATGGATATCTGTCCACTCTGTACCCTTTCTTTCACAACCAGGAACTTAATGTCAATATGTTTTGACTTAGTTGAGCTCCTGTTGTTATTGGAATACATTACTGCAGATTTATTGTCACAATATAACCTTAGTGGTCTTTCAACATTTTCCAAAATGCGCAGTCCCGTGACAAAATTTCGCAGCCATATTCCCTGATTGGATGCCTCATAGCAAGCTACAAATTCTGCTGCCATAGTGGAGGAAGCTACTAGTGTTTGTTTGACACTTTTCCATGATATAGCTCCTCCTGCTAACATATAAATGTAGCCTGATGTAGACTTCCTGCTATCTTGGCATCCAGCAAAATCAGAGTCCGAATACCCAATGACCTCTAATTTCTCTGATTTTCTGTATGTGAGCATGTAATCTTTTGTTTTCTGAAGATACCTCATAACCCTTTTGACTGCTATCCAATGATCCATACCAGGGTTGCTTAAGTATCTGCCTAACATCCCAACAATGTACGCAATATCCGGACGCGTACATACCTGAGCATACATTAGACTTCCTACAGCCGAAGCATAAGGAATCTTCTGCATTTCCTGAATTTCAAGGTTACCTTTAGGGCACTGATTGAGACTAAACTTGTCTCCTTTAGCAACAGGGGTGTCACCTGGTCTGCAATCTTGCATGCCAAACCTTTTAAGTACCTTATCGATATAGCTCTTTTGTGATAATCCAAGAATACCCCGAGAGCGATCTCGATGTATCTGGATCCCTAATATAAAAGAGGCGTCCCCAAGATCTTTCATCTCAAAATTCTTTGATAGAAATCTCTTGGTTTCGTGCAACATGCCTATATCATTAGTGGCAAGCAAGATGTCATCCACATACAGAACCAGAAAAATATACTTACTCCCACTGAACTTGTGATATACACAGTCATCAACAATGTTCATCTCAAAACCGAACGAGATAACTATTTGTTGAAACTTATGATACCATTGACGAGGAGCTTGCTTGAGTCCATAGATGGATTTCCTTAATTTGCAAACCATATTCTTTGGGTCTCCTGACACAAAGTTTTCTGGTTGCACCATATAAATCATCTCATCAATGTCTCCATTGAGAAATGCAGTCTTAACATCCATCTGATGTAACTCAAGATCATAATGAGCAACAAGTGCCATGATTATTCTGAAAGAGTCTTTCGATGAAACCGGAGAGAAAGTCTCTGTATAATCAATGCCTTCCTTTTGAGTATAGCCTTTAGCCACAAGACGCGCCTTATACCTCTCCACATTACCGTTTGCATCCCGCTTGGTTTTAAAAATCCATTTACAACCAATTGGTTTTGCACCTTCTGGCAATGGGACAAGTTCCCAAACCTTATTGTCTTGCATAGACTTATACTCTTCATTCATGGCATCAATCCACTGTTGAGAGTTAGAACTTTTCATGGCCTGAGAGAAGTTGATTGGATCATCTTCTAACATTCCACTACTTTCCTCATGTTCTTGGAGAAATACAATATAATCATCCGGAATAGCATTTCTCCTTTCTCTCGTGGATCTCCTTAATGGCACTGGTTCTTGAGGTTGTTGAGTTTGTTCTTCTGGAACAGGGAGTTGTTCAACATTATCATCTTGAGGTTCCGGATTTACTTCTTGAGCAACAACAGGTATAGGAACCTGAATATTGTCAAAAGTAACTGTATGGATTGGATCTGAAGCCAATTCCTCCTCAAAACTAATGTCTCTAACCTTATTTCTCCCCCCAAACTCAACATCCTCAAAGAATGTTGCTGTTCCCGTCTCAAAAATATTCCTTATAGTGGGATCATAAAACTTATAGCCCCTAGAGCGATCAGGGTACCCAATAAAGTAGCTGCTAACTGTTTTGGAGTCCAATTTCTTTTCATTTGGCCTATAAGGCCTTGCCTCAGCTGGACATCCCCAAATATGTAAATGCTTTAAACTGGGCTTTCGACCAGTCCAAAGCTCATAAGGTGTTTTAGCAACTGCTTTACTTGGTACTCTATTCAGAATGTAAGCTGCTGTCTTAAGTGCTTCTCCCCAGAGTGACTCTGGTAAAGAAGAATGAGCAATCATACTTCTTACCATATCCTTAAGAGTCCTGTTTCGTCTTTCAGCTACACCATTCATGCTAGGTGAACCCGGCATAGTGTACTGTGGGACGATACCGCATTCCTCTAGGTATCTAGCAAATGGTCCTGGACGTTGTTCACCTGAACCATCATATCTACCGTAGTACTCACCACCACGATCAGATCTGACGGTTTTAATTCTTCTGTTGAGTTGATTCTCAACTTCAGCTTTATAGGCTTTGAACATGTCCAGAGACTCAGATTTTTCATGAATAAGATATAGGTGCCCATAACGTGAGTAATCGTCTATGAATGATATAAAATATTGTTGACCATTCCAGGATTCCGTAGGGAATGGCCCACAAATATCCGTATGTATCAATTCTAAGACATCCGAAGATCTGTTGGCACCTAATCTCTTCACTTTGGTCTGTTTTCCCTTGATACATTCAACACATACGTCGAAGTCCGAAAAATCAAGGGAATCCAAAATGCCATCAGACACAAGACGCTCAACTCTACCTTTTGAGATATGACCTAAGCGCTTATGCCATAATGTCGCCGAATTTTCCTTATTTAATTTACGCTTAGTACCACGTGATTCCACATGCAAGGATTCATTGTAAGAAGCAATTGTATCAAGCAAATATAGGTTGTCATAAATACTCAAGTAACCGGTTCCCACAACATTTGAATTAAAAGATAAACTGAATTGACTGTTTCCAAATGAACAAGAATAACCTGATTTGTCCAATACAGAAACAGAAACCAAATTCCGTCTAAAAGACGGTACTACAAAAGTATCTTTTAAATCCAAATAATAACCAGTTCCTAACAACAACCTAAAGTGCCCAATTGCTTCCACATCTACCGATTGTCCGTCGCCCACAAAGATGTGTCTTTCAACATCACTTGGCTTTCGGTAGCTCAGGCAACCCTGCATAGAAACACTTATGTGAGTAGTAGCACCAGAGTCTAACCACCAAGTGTTTCTAGGTACTGAAGCTAAATTAACCTCAGAACAGACCAAAGCAAGGAACGTACCCTTATTATCACGCCAGGCGTGATATTTTGTACAGTCCTTCTTTACATGTCCAGGCTTCTTACAGAAGAAACAACCCTGATTATCCTTATGTTGTTTCTTCTCAACTGGACCCTTAGCAGCTTCCTTATCATTCTTCCTTTTCTTGCCCTTATCCTTAGAGGCATAGGCCAAATGAGCACTTTCTGTCTTATCTTGCTTCAACCTGTCTTCTTCTTGCACACAGTATGAAATGAGCTCATTTAGAGTCCATTTCTCCTTTTGACAGTTATAACTGACCTTAAATTGGTTAAACTGTGCAGGAAGAGACAACAAAACCAGATGCACTAATAACTCGTCACAAAGATCGAGTTTAAGTGCCTTAAGCTTTGAAGCAATATGAGACATTTCCATAATGTACTCCCTGATATTTCCTTTGCCCTTATACTTCATTGAAATCAAGCGAGCTAAAAGCGTGCTTGTTTCTACCTTATCGTTTTTCGCAAAACGCTTCTCAATTTCGGCAAGGAAATCTTTAGCCTTAGTAATCCCTTCGGATTCTATGCCCCTGAAGGCTTCCGGAACGCCGCGCTTAATGATCATAAGACTCATGCGATTTGAACGCTCCCACTTCTCATGCTCCTTCTTTGCATCAGGAGTGCTATCCGCATTGAGAGGTTGGGGTTGTTCAGTTCTTAATGCATAGTCAAGATCCATGCAGCCAAGAACAATTAATATGTTCTCTTTCCAAACCTTGAAGTTTGTCCCATTTAGCATGGGAATTGAGTTGATGTTAGCAGAAATTGTTGCAGCAGATGCATTAGCTGAAATAAAACAAAAGAATGCTCACATCAATAACCATAATCAATAAAATTCAAATAATGACAATCCCCATCCAAGATACCGGCACAACATTAATATCAAGTCTTTGGACAGTAATATTAACTTGTAAGTGATACCTTGTTGCAATGATCAAACATTGACAATAACTCATGTCAAATAATGAAACTATCTTTGGATCGATTCATTATTCACATGTAAACCTTATAATTGTCACAAGCTTATCATCGCAGATGTGTATACAGTCTAAATAAATATTAACCTTCCTTTGGGCCGATTAAATATTTACACGAAAGCATACACACAAACATCTCACATTCCTCATGAACAATCTACACAAGAGAGGTTACTTTGGCAACTTCTTGCTTCAATTAATCAATTGGAGTGAGAGACAACCTTAATACCTTAGTGTCATAATATTTGAATTAAATAATTGATTAAAAAACCGAAATAGATTTAAATTAAAAAATTTAATTTAAATCAACTGAATTTCCAAAAACTTAATTGGGGTCTCACAGCTTAATTAGGGCCCATAACTTAATTAAATAAATTAAGTATACCAAAATGGACCCATGAAAAGCCGAGGCTTAACCATAATGAACACGAAGTTCCCTTAACTTCGAACGCGAGGTTCGACTGTATTGAGTACGAGACTCACTTAAGCACGAACGCGAGGTTCGTCTGAAAATGAACGCAAAGTTCGTTAAAAAATGAACGCAAAGTTCAACCTGAGAACGAACGCAAAGTTCGTTTAAAAAAAATGAACGCAGAGTTCAACCTGAGTACGAACGCAATGTTCGACCTGAGAACGAACGCAAGGTTCGTTTAAAAAATGAACGCAGAGTTCAACCTGAGTACGAACGCAATGTTCGACCTGAGAACGAACACAAAGTTCGTTAAAAAATGAATGCAGAGTTCAACCTGAGAACGAACGCAAAGTTCGTTAAAAATGAACGCAGAGTTCAACCTGAGTACGAACGCAATGTTCGATCTGAGAACGAACGCAAGGTTCGTTTAAAAAATGAACGCAGAGTTCAACCCGAGAACGAACGCAAAGTTCGTTAAAAAATGAACGCAGAGTTCAACCTGAGAACGAACGCAAAGTTCGTTAAAAAATGAACGCAGAGTTCAACCTGAGAACGAACGCAAAGTTCGTTAAAAAATGAACGCAGAGTTCAACCTGAGAACGAACGCAAAGTTCGTTAAAAAATGAATGCAGAGTTCAACCTGAGAACGAACGCAAAGTTCGTTAAAAATTGAACGCAGAGTTCATCCTGAGAACGAACGCAAAGTTCGTTAAAAATTGAACGCAGAGTTCATCCTTGGAACGAACGCGAGGTTCGTTTGAGGTAACCACCTCCTCAATTTTCGCCATGAACCCTTAGGGTTTCAAACTGAAACCGCCGCCGTCAAACCCAAAAATCTTTGATTTTTATTTTCAAAACAGATCCAGAATTGGAAAAAAATGAAGAAAAAATCAAAGAAAATTCCAAAAAGTTACTGTTCACCGGCGATTTTTTTTTCAGTTACTGTTCATCCGAAAAAACCTTTACTGTTCATCCGAAAAAAAATTTCGCAACTTCACCGAACATTACTGTTCATCCGAGAACAAAAATAGAATCTTTAACAAGAGATTTAAGATCAAAAAACCCAATAAAACTTAAATCCCTAAGAATTAATCAAGGTGGCTCTGATACCACTTGTTAGATCTACATCATAAACTTGAGATCTAAAAACCATATAGCCATGATTAATTCAAAGAGATTAACAAGGATCTAAAAGAGCGGAAGCTTATACCTGAATCCATTGCTTGATCTTGATTTTTGGTTTTTGGATCTTCTAACCTTAGGGTTTCTCTAAAACCGAATTTCTCTCTTAGATGGGGGTGAAGAGAATTAGAGAATGTAGTAACCCTAGATTAGGGACCATAACCCCTTATTTATAGATGTTGTACTTTTGTAATTTAGCCCCTCAATAAATTACAATTACAACCTGGTATCTGCACATATAACCCCATGACTTATTTAAATACCAAATTAACCCAACTTAATTGATCACTTTAGTGGGTTATCCTGAAAGATAGCAATACACATTGATTAATCATATGTGCCCACAAATAGATTTATTAGATTAAATCCAACAAAATGAAGATATATAGATGAACTATATCATCAACTATATTATCTATCTTCTTTTGTTTTGTTTGATAAGTCATTAATGTATTGCAATTAATTTCATGTAGTTTGAACTATAACAAACCAAACGTCATGCAAATGTTTAAGACGTTAGTTTTGAAAAATAATAAAAGGCAGAGTTCTTAACAGGCTTCGACAAATTCTATTAATTCTGACAATTCTTAGTAACAAACTTTGAAACTGCCATAAAAATACTATTCTGATCTTTTTGTGACTATTATTAGAAAGAATATTTTGTTCAACTTTGAAGCCTCACATCTCCCCCTAAATTTAAGAGAAAAAGAAAGGGGTTTAGCCTCTCTTTCTCTCCATTCTCTCTCTAAAATCTAAGAATCAAACTATTATATTGTTGTTGCTATAACATTTGAAAGCAGTATAAGGTGAAGATTATACTTTAAAGAAGGAAGCATTTCATTCCCAAGGTGAGAGAAGAGGGAGAGAAGAGGGAGGGGTTCATCCTCTCCCTCCCTCTCATTGGTAGGGTTGAGGTATTATTTTTGTCTCTTGGAAAAAAAATTCCTGATTCTACACTTTTAAAGCCATTAATCTATGCTTAAATTTAATTTTGATTTTTTTTTTTCAAATTTTCATGTCTATTAGAGTAGTATGAAGGTGAATTGGCCATTCGAGCGTAAATATAAACATGAAGTTTCATTAGGTTTTGTCCCTCATGCAAATCCTTTCAATATCCATTGCAAGCAAATAAAATTTTGGATATGTATTTATTTCAAGACCCTGACATGCAACAATATCCAAATCTTTGGACATGCAATCTACAACCAAACAGCCCCAAAGGATGCAAAAGAAACATTGCGCCTAATTCTTATAAATAAATAATTTGAAACAGAAAAAGGGAGGGGGGAGGAAAAAATCAGAAGATGGGTCATCAAGTTGATAAGTATACTGTCATCAATCTACAGATGCTATCAAATTATAAAAAGTTTTCAGGGTTTTTTTTATTGATCTTAATAGGGTTTTTTTTAAAATTAATTTCAGCAGATATGCTTCGGATTAAAGCACAAGAAGAAAGGCCCCCGGAACCAATCGCCAATGAAAGAGATGTATTTAGCATCTCAGGACCCACTTATTTGACATCTGTAGATTGGTAAGCCGTACAAGCAAACATCACATTTTTACAATATTTCGTACTAATCAAGCAATAACTATTTTCATGTTGATATGCTAATCTTTTGAATAAACATTTTTGAAATAATAGGATAATTTTTTAAGAATTACCATGACGTTTTATGGATTTCCCTGACACTTAACATAAACTATTCTGTTTTAATTTATTAACATCATTTTTCTCAAAATAAACTATCAGCATTATGTCACTGTAGACTATTGTTGATGCTCAAATCACACAACATAATCTAGAATAGAATTGTTGCAGAATGATGAAAGATGATGGAGGAGACCGCTTCCTTCCCCGACTTTATGTCTTGGCCGCTGAGTTAGAGTGAACGATCTGCACAAAAGAAGGTCGTGAGAGGGCGGAGTGGTGATTCCCATGTGGTACCTTCGACGAACAAGTCAGTTGATAAACTTAAGCTTGAATGGAGTAATAGAACTATGTGTTCTTATGCTATGGGCATTAGAGATGATAATCTTTGAGATTTAGGTCAGGATGAGAGTTTAGATTGCCCACCTTTGGCTATGGCGAATAGCATCTATATATAAAGATGATGTCAATGGCGGATTGGTCACTTTGGTCATGCAAATGGCGGTGACAAAGTGTAAGCTGAAAGGTGAGTCATCCTTTGCTCTACATGTGTAGGCTGGCGACAAGAGGAAGATCACTTCGGTCTCGATTTGAGGAGCGATCGATGGGACGTGGGCTGATAAGCGGCGTGATGACGCATGGTCTTTGAGTATACATGATATGACTTGTTGTCAGGATGGATAAGCTTTGGCGAAATTATCTTCTAGCTTGTTGTCAAGATGGATAAGCTTTGGCGAAATTATCTTCTAGCTTCGCTGAGAAGTAATGTTCCTCATGATGGGACTCGTGAGGAGAGTCGATTCGTTGAGAGGAGTGACGACTCAAGGATTGCTGGCTTAATGGAGTCGGGTGACGACTCGTCCCGCCTTTCAAGTCGACATAGAGGAGTATCGACTCGACTGGGTCAACTAGGCTCTTGGCGAGTTGTCTGCTGCGAGAGGGCCGACTGGTACCGCCTTTCGTATCGGCATTGATGAATGTCGACTCGTCTGGTCAGCTGAGTCGGACTGCTAGCTGATCTCTGGCTATCTCTCCCGTCGGTCGAGATGTCCACTCGTCTGGAAGGTCAGGATGTCTCGTGTCAATTAGCACCGCTTCTCGTGTCGACACTGGGTTGTCGGCTTGTTTGACTGGATGGAGATGGTGACTCATCAGATCATATATTTGTAAACAGTTGTACCATATAACAGTTGGCCTCTTTCGCTTGGAGTCGGATTTAGCCGAGTCCAAGTGAAATGAATAAAGCTCTGGGCTGAAGTTAGGGCTGCTGATTGCTTTGTGACATTGCTCTGATCGAGTGAACCAAGTGGCAATTCTTTGAGTTGGTTGTGTTGTGTCGACCCGAATGTTGCGAGTCGTCTTGACAACTAGCTCATATTGAGCCTATTGTGGGCAAAATGCTCGGGTATTGCGTCGACGAAGACTGGCAAGTTGAAGTGCTTTAAGTCTCTTTGTCGAAGATAACCGGGCAATTGAAATCCATGCCTTAGGTTTACTCATGATGATACCAATGTCTTAATGTAGAATGATGATTCTGAGGCTATGTCTCACATTGAACCTAAGTCTCCATAATCCTCGTATGGCCGAGAGGTGAATGTGGGAGTCGACCATAGAGTTGTGCCTTGGGCTTACCCTGAGAAGGAACCAATGTCTTGATCATGATGATCGATGAGAGCCGGAGAAATCGACCATATGTTGTGTCTTGGGCTTACCCTGATAAAGAGCCAAGGGTTTTTGACACGCCAGCCCGGAGGTTGGGTCACCTAGGACTTATTTTGGTGCCTAGGGCTTCACCATGATGGTTGATGAGAATTATAGAATCCAACCACATCTTGTGCCTTGGGATTACCCTGATAAAAAGCCATGGGCTTAGAATCCGACTGAGAAGTCGAATGCCTAGAATTGTGAGAAAAGTTGACTAGGGCATCCCCTCACCTAGGCCGAGAGACTACTGTAGGAGTCGGACAAAGGGTTGTACCTTGGGTTTATTCCTGATAAGGAACCAAGGGCTTGCTCCAGAGTGCTTAATGCGCGGCTGAAGAGGACTCTGTGGCCCTGGCTGTCACCTTGTAAGCTCGAGCATCTTCCATATCCATGGGCTCTGGCTATCAATTGCTCATAATTGGCAACTGGCTTCTTAGACAAATAGTCAGCCTATGCATTGCTCTGCAGACCAGTTACGAGTGCTGACAAGGTGACCGCACTCCCTGGGTCGTCGACTTCCAACCTCTTAGCTTGAAATCTCTTAAAGTAGGCCCGGAGGCTCTCTTCTGGTCCCTACCTTATTTGGATCAGCACATGAGGGGGGGAACTCCTGCTTGGCGTCAGCTAGGAAATGGTGGATGAACTTCCGGCTAAGTTGTCAAAAGTTTCTGATAGATCTCTTCTCAAGAGTGTTCCACCAGAGCTTAGCACTCCCTGAAAGAGTGATAGGAAAGCATCGATAGAAAATTGCTTCTGATGCTTGGAGCATACTCATCACATCATAGTAATTCTGAACATGCTTGGAGGGGTCTCCCTCGCCCTTGTATGTCTCCATGCGAGGCATCTTGAACTTCTCACATGGAACATTCATAAGGTCGTCTGAAAGGGGGTTGTTACTCCCGAAGACGCTTGCGATCGGTCTGTTGACTCGATCGTATTCGGAGGCTCTAATGGTAGGACTCTCGCCGGTGAGTTCTTGATAAGGAAGGAGACATCGGCGAGTTGACCGATGAGGTGCAAATTTTGCTTGTTGCGGCTGTGGAAGCCGGCTGAGAAGCTCACTAGTGAAGGTAGCAAATTGCTCTTAGCAAGATTGATGAATCATATGAGTTGTTGATTCAAGCTGGGCTTGAGTAGCATAGCTCTGATGAGGTCCTTTAAGACGAGATTGCTCAGCTCTATCTTCAGAACTATACATGTTCTCTCAAAAAAGAAAGAGGGCCCCATGGTGGGCACCAAACTGTTGATGCTAAAATCACACAAAATAATCCAGAATAGGATGGTTGCGGAGTGATGAAAAATGATGGAGGGGACCGCTTCCTTCCCCGACTTTATATCTTGGCCACTGAGTTAGAGTGATCGATCTGCATAGAAGAAGGTCGTGAGAGGGCGGGGTGGTGATTCCCCCGTGGTACCTTGGACGATCAAGTCAGTTGATAAACTTGAGCTTGAGTGGAGTAATAGAACTATGTGTTCTTATGCTATGGGCATTAGAGATGATAATCTTTGAGATTTAGGTCAGGATGAGAGTTTAGATTGCCCACCTTTGGCTATGGCGAATAGCATCTATATATAAAGATGATGTCAATGGCGGATTGGTCACTTTGGTCATGCAAATGGCGGTGACAAAGTGTAAGCTGAAAGGTGAGTCATCCTTTGCTCTACATGTGTCAGCTGGCGACAAGAGGAAGATCACTTCGACCTTAATTTGAGGAGCGATCGATGGGACGTGGGCTAATAAGCGGCGTGATAACGCATGGTCTTTGAGTAAACATGATATGACTTGTTGTCGGGATGGATAAGCTTTGGTGAAGTTATCTTCTTACTTCGCTGAAAAGTAATGTCCCTCATGATGGGACTCATGAGGAGAGTCGATTCGTTGAGAGGAGTGACGACTCAAGGATTGCTGGTTGAATGGAGTCGGGTGACGACTCGTCCCGCCTTTCGAGTCGACATGGAGGAGTATCGACTCGATTGGGTCAACTAGGCTCTTGGCGAGTTGCCTGCTACGAGAGGGCCGACTGGTACCGTCTTTCGTGTCGACATTGATGAATGTCGACTCGTCTGGTCGGCTGAGTCGGACTGCTAGCTGATTTCTGACTATCTCTCCCGTCGGTCGAGATGTTGACTCGTCTGGGAGGTTAGGATGTCTCATGTCAATTAGCACCGCTTCTCGTGTCGACACTGGGTTGTCGGCTTGTTTGGCTGGATGGAGATGACGACTCATCATATCATATATTTGGAAACAGTCGTACCCCATAACAACTATCATACAAAATTACGGATATAAGTTTTGGATAACATTATCCCACGAAGTTCAATATAAACTCTCTTGACCTTCTATTATTCCATGTTTATGTATATAATATGGGATAAATTAAACTTTGAATATTTTCATAGTGCCATAGGAGTATAATTCCCAAGTTTATGCAAAGTGAAATAGATATTATAGTTACTCAAAAATTCATGAAAGTGATAATAGATTCTGGAAAATGTACCTTAAAAAAAGGTCCTTTTGAAAAGAGACATTGAAGGAGGATCCTACAACATCACCAAGTTCGTTGCTACACTTCCGCATGCACTAGCTAAAATCTATAATTTCAAGTATCATTAATTACATCAGAACATCCAAAGTGTGGTAATCTTTGAAGAAGGTTATAAATTTCTATTTTACGTGTAAATTTCTATTTTACATGTTCAAGAGTAAGCGTGGTTTTCATAGAATAGCCTTGGACTCACGTATCTTCTTCATTTCAATAATCCATTTTAAACTCGTTGCTATTGTATTGCTTTAATGCGATGTGGATTCATGTTCTCACAGGACATGTCCAGATCATCGGAGAGTCATAGCCGCCGTCCTGGTAAAAAGTGTATACCTTCTTGAGTTCGACCGTCAAGAAAACCGCATCGGCGACGAAGCTCTCGCCCCACCTTGGTGGGAGTTCTTCCACTTCAACCCCGTTAAGCTACTGGTCGACGACGTCGACTACTCCATCTTCGGCGCCATTTTTGAATTCAAACCCCCCACTACACCCACCGAAGAGCCTACAGTACTCTCTGGAAACCCTAGGCTCGACAATGCACCAAAATACATCGTTGCCTTTCGTGGCACCATCACGACGAAAGACTCCAGGAGCCGAGACATCTCGCTCGACCTCAGCATCTGTCAAAACGGGCTCCACCGTACTACCCGTTCCGCGCTAGCCATCCGAGCCGTTAAAGACGTGCTTTCCGTTACGGGTGTAAGCTCTAAAGTTTGGCTTGCGGGCCATTCTCTCGGCTCATCCATCGCGACGGTGGCTGGCAAGGAAATGGCCAGATCCGGCGATTTCCTCGATACTTTCCTCTTCAACCCACCATTCTTCTTCGCGCCGATAGAGAAGATCAGGGTCGAGCAGATTAAGACGGGGATCAGGATCGCCAGGAGCCTCATTGTCGCTGGGGCCAGCTTCGCCGCGAAAAGCCTGCAGAGGGATAAGGACTCGTCGTTCGCGAAACTGTCGGCGTGGGTCCCTCTAATTTTTGCTCATCCGGACGATCCGATATGCTCGGGGTTTATCGGGTACTTTAAGCATCGGACGAAGATGGAGGAGATGGGGGCGGGGGCGATAGAGAGGCCTGTATCGGGGATTTGTTTTGGAGCGCGATCGGGAGGGAGTCGGATCCGTTGCATCTTCTGCCATCGGCGAGCTTGACGGTGAATTTGAGACGGAGGAGGGATATGAGGAAGGCGCATACTCTTGATCAATGGTGGGAGTTGGACTTGAATTTGCATACGAAATTGTACACATATAATGGGGAACGTGAGTCCTCAAAAAAGAACGAGGAACGTAGATGTGAGTCCTCTAAAAAGATGAAGCCTCGGCTAACTTGTCTCTAGTTAATTAAGACTCCGCCCAAATCAAAGATGACTCCAATCAGGCAAAAATATGGTACATGTTTCTTATTTCTTAAAAAAAACTATTTTTTTTTTCGGTTTTCCCCCCTAAAAACCACCTTACAGGTCATTCTATAAAAACCATCTTTGATTGTTAATTTTTTATACACAAACCATCTTTGAACGGATTTTTGTAACAATTAGTTAATATTAAACATATTAGAGAGATGATCCTTAATCTATGTTAGATGGGGTCAATTACCGAAAAAATTTCAATTGAAAAGTGTTCAGATGGTTGATTGCAACAAAAATCTTTTGAAGTTGATATTTCTACAAATTGAAAATAAAAGATGGTTTCTTTAGAATGCCTCTATTTTAAAGGTGATTTCAATGAAAAACCCTTTCTTTTGTTGAGAAACATTTGCGAAACAAATATGTATCACCACTGCAAGTTCTAATTAACCTCTCTGAAAACTGATAAAAATATTTCCTACAGACTATAAAAACTGCTAAAAATCCTAGAAGATAAATGGCAAAAATAGTGCTGAAAAGAATTTTTTACTGAAGTATATTTTCACTGGGCAGAAGAAAGTATCACCAGAAACTACATAACATCTTTGACATATGCTTACAAAAATACGAAGTAACAGATAATTACTCAGTAAATAAGGATAATTACTCAGTAAATAAGGTGCATGTTACACTTGGAGTATCAAGATGAAAAAAAGATACACTGCTAGTCCATACCATCGGAATCATGGCAAATAAGTCAAAAAATATCAAAATTTTCAAGGACTTTATTGTTATAATGAGAAAGATTAGCACAAGCTACTGAAAAATGTTAAATGCAAAAAAATTGAAGCCCACTAATCTGATCAGAAATCCTCTAAAGCCTCTAAGAGGTGATCGATATCTGGGGTTACCACCACTCGCTTGGGAACCTCTCCCATAAAACAGCAGTGTTTTCCCTCAACATTGATCACTGCAGCATCTTGAGCAAAAACAAAATTCTCTCCAGATGACACCTGTGCAGTTTTTGAGAACAAAGAGGTATCATTTTTCATGAGATGAGAAATAATCATCAGAAAATATGGTTAATATTTCTTCTACTTACATCAAAGAGTGTATCTCCGATCTTCATCTTAACTTTGCCGTTACTGTATACCATCATTTTTCCTATGTGACCAGATTGGAGGTCTTTCACAGTGCAGCCTTCCTTGGAGTTGTCGCTTTTGTTAGATGCATTGTTTGGTTTAGTATTGCTGCCTTCACTATTCGTAGCTGCAGTGGGAGGTCTGGCAAATGGAAGAACTGCTGGGAACTGGAAAAGGAACATTTGTGGCCCTGTGCTTGGTTCCTGCCAACAACAACAATAACAAAAACCTTAAGCACAAATTTTTGGGGTCAGCTACATGAATGATGAATCATAATCTTCCACTCAATTCTGCTAAGGATTATCTCCTTCGCAGTTAATCACTTTTGTACACTTCTCAACACCTCTAATCAAGTTCTCCAAGGCCTATCTCTAGTCATCAGTTATCCAACATTTATTATTACTTCTCCTAATTGATGCATTTAATGACATCTGTTGCACATGACCAGGCCATTTCAAAAGATTCTCTCTCATTTTATCCTCAATAGGATCAACCTCTAACTTTCTTAAATTAGCAGTTTTGCTTGGTAATAAATGACAAACTACAACTTCACATACAATATAAAATAGATACATGTTAACAAATACAGAAGCAAACATAAAGATTTATGTGTAGAAAACCATTTCTTATCTTTTCACCATATAATGTCAATGTGGAGGAAAAAAAAATGTCCTGACAGATAAAGAAATTTCATATTGTACATTGAGGGGATGTGCTGTTTAAGAGATACAAACCGTCAAACCAAGCTCCTCAGCAGGGGGAACAGGAGGCACATTATCTGTATTCGTCGAATCCTCCCCAAATTCCTCGCTATCAAGAATTTCTGAAACAAACAAAGCACTTAAACTTTTAAGTGGTGATCCTTCCAAATTAGACTGTCTAAAACACCGTGTGGTGACAATTTATACCTGGGTCTCCCGAATATGGCCTCCTGAAGGGAAGAGTGACAGGATAATAAGTATGTCCATAGTCCTGTATGAGTAACCGCATAAACAAGTTCATAACTAAATTAGAAAGAGAATATGATGAGAAATGAGAGAAATGCGCACATTATACAGTAACTCAAGGAG
The DNA here is from genome assembly GCF_001876935.1 of Asparagus officinalis. Lineage (NCBI taxonomy): Eukaryota > Viridiplantae > Streptophyta > Magnoliopsida > Asparagales > Asparagaceae > Asparagus > Asparagus officinalis. The sequence goes on along the minus strand of NC_033795.1, from coordinate 4,711,362 downwards.
AGAAATGCAGATTACACAGTAACTCACCCATGGCTCAATATACTCTTTTATTGGAGTGATGGACACATCAGGACCACCTGGGGAAAAAAAGTTTAAAAGAGGGAATAAAAAATGGAAAGTGTGATGGGTGGAGATAATCCCCAAAGTGGGACCTTCATGCTTACTTTCTGAGACTGCACTTCTATGATAGCCAAAGGACCTGATTAATGATGAGCTCCCATCTCCAAAAGCAACTTGAGCCGGGGCAGCTGCAACCACCGGAAAAATATTGGGAAATTGGCCTTACATGAGTTCTATATTTCTATCAAATGGTAAAAGTTTCACACAGCTCCAGAGAAATGGATCAAGAAATTTTTATTGTTGTTTGGCCTTTTTAACATTATTACACAGAAACAACTGCAGAAAATTTAGCCTTTATCTCCCCCTAGCATAAGGTGAAGCTTGCCTTTCTGTTTGTTTCTTTTCCCTGTATATTTATCTACGGAACCAAACACTCATCCTGCTTAACTCCAGAATCTTGCAAACAGCAGCTCGGATTAGAACAAGCAGACACAATATGATCACCATAGCTCATTAAACATTTCCTAGTTTCATTACTTGAATTTGGTTTACGGGACCAAACACTCATCCTGCTTAACTCCAGAACCTTGCAAACAACAGCTCGGATTAGAACAAGAAGACACAATATGATCACCATAGCTCATTAAACATTTCCTAGTTTCATTACTTGAATTTGGTTTACTAGCTTATCACTAAGTAGTAATTCACTATGTTCAAACATTAGCTTGACCCATTCATGGAAAAAGGAAGAGGAAGTATGAACTACTATGAGATCACAAGCTTTTTTCTCTTAAACATAGCCAACACAAATGATATACAATAAGAACCACTTACATTTTTTCTCCACCTTCGGCCTCCTCGCAAAACTGCTTTCAGTCTGCCAAGAAATCCTCTATTAGAACAAGTCAGCCAAAAAAATTAAAAACTTTTTATAAAGAAGAAAAACATCAATTACTTTAGCCTTGTTGAGCTTTGCGAGAAGTTCCTTATTAATAAGATCACTCTTCGTCTCAACCGTCTCTCTGCGTACATCACAGATCACAGCATAAATTCCAAATTAGAACTCGAAGAAATCAATCCAAATAGGAAATGAACTATGAACAAGAAAATACACTTTGGCTGCCGCTTTTCTTGTTTGCTTCCGAGGAACTACTTTCGGCGCAAATTTCTGAAAGATAACAGCATTTCATAATGAAAAGTTCAAAACAATTAACACACAGTTCAAACAAAATTTAGCGAACCCACCAATTTAGGAGCAGAAACTGGAGCATCATCTAGTTCACTCCTCATTGTAAATTCCCTGAATAAAAAATTAAGACTTCATTTGTAGCTGAAATAATATTTCGATCAAGAAAACGTTTTTAAAATAATATTTTGAAATATTTTAACTGAAACAATTAACATTAACATACAGTTCAAACTTTGATCAAGTAAACGTTTTTAACATAATATTTTGAATCTAATTTATAGCTGAAATAACTACGGGTTTCGTCTATCTGATCGTAATGTCCTAATTCTCACATCCACATTCCTCATTAAATGTTTATAATCCTAATTAAAGGGTTCTTCGATATTGGTGACCAAAATCATTCATTTGTAGAAATCAACCCCTCAAATCATCGGAACTACTCTTTAGTTACTCCAAGTTAGGAAAATTCAAAATATTATGTTAAACTTAATTTTTCATCATCTAAATAGAGGGAAAAGGTTGAAGAAGAAAGATAAAATTTTTTTAGTTTAAATAATAATAAACAATCAAATAATACCATAAAAATCCAAAAATTTTAAATGATTTACTTGTTTCAAGGTAAAGGATACGATGGGGATGATCACCGGAGGTGAAAACACAGCG
>NC_033795.1:4694396-4708450 GCF_001876935.1 Asparagus officinalis | reverse complement strand
GAAACCAACGAAAAGTTTGCTAGGCTCGAAGAAGCTCGTGTTGCAACTCCACCACCGCCAGATCAAGGTTATCAACATATCGCCCCACCGCTGCAAGGTCAAGGCTATGGAAACTTCGTTCAGCGGCCCCCACATCAACCGGTACCTGATCCGGATGCGCAATACCTGAGGAGTATTAAGATCAACGCCCCAACCTTTGACGGCAAGCTCGACCCACAAGCTTTCTTGGACTGGCTGAAGAGCATGGATCGTTATTTTGATTGGTACGCCCTGACGGAACCCCGAAAGGTCAAATTCGCCGCTATGAAACTTACCGGACCTGCTTGCCAATATTGGACCAACCTCGAAACGTTGAGGCACATTAGAGGTGAGTTACCGATTACAACTTGGCGAGAAATGACTAATGAACTTAAACAGAAATACCTTCCGCCATCATTTTATCATCGATTGCTAGATAAGTGGCATCGTCTCACTCAAGGCACCAAATCCGCAAAAGATTACGTCGCACAATTTGACGAACTGTTCACTCGATGCAACACTATTGAACAAGAGGCGCCAATGAAAGTCTTGTCGAAGTTTAGAGCTGGATTGAGAAATGATCTGCAAACCGAACTCTTTGCTCGGGGAGTAGACACCCTTGAAAAAGCTTACGCGTTAGTTCAGGATCTAGATGAATCAAAATCCCATCAATCTTATAGGAGTCAGGATTTTAGAACTCATTCCTCCCAATTTTCTCGTGCCACTACTTCTAGTCATCCTCCGAGTCGATCTAACCCCAGTTCTTCCCAGTCTAAAGTCGATTCCAAAGGCAAGGAACCGGAGAAAGATTTCTCCAAGATTGGCGCTCACGTCAAGTGCTACAAATGCCAAGGGTATGGGCATGTTTCTGCGAACTGTCCGACCCGTCACAAGGTTATCATCGATGTGACGAGTTTGTCCATCAAATTGACGATGATACTGATGATTTCGAGGATGATGAACCTGAACCTGATAGTGATGAGTTTGTCCATCAAATTGACGATGATACCGATGATTTCGAGGATGATGCTGATGATACTATCTTGAGTTGTCTTAGACAAATTGAAACTCCTACTGTATCAGTTGTCAGATGCGCCATTTCTCAACCCAAGGCTGTTGATGATTGGAGACGTACTTCCATTTTCCACACGTTCACAAAGATTGGTGATAAAAATTGTAAAGTGATCGTGGACAGTGGAAGTTGCATTAACGCGGTCTCCTCAGCTGTGATCGCTAAGCTTGGTCTCAAGGTTGTACCCCATCCTAATCCATACAAGGTATCATGGATTAACGACACCGCCCTCAATGTCCAAGAGAGATGCCTAGTCCCTCTTCAATTTGCCATTTATAAGGACAAAGTTTGGTGCGATGTTTTGAAAATGGATGTGGGTCAAGTTATTCTTGGAAGGCCCTGGTTATTTGATAACGACGTTCACATCTTCGGGCGATCCAATATGCTATTGTTTGAACACGACGGGAAGAAGGTCAAGATCCTTCCGGTTCAACCAAAAGGAACTGAAAAGAAGACCGACCCAAATAAATCTTCCCAAGGTGTTAACCTGATTGGAGCCAAAGAAATTGATCGAGAACTGGCCAACGGAGCTCCTATTTTCGCCCTCGCCGCTAGAGAAGCTCCGAATGATATTTCCAACGTGGTTCCCCCAGAAGTCGCTACTGTGTTGGACGAATTTTCTGACGTCTTCCCTGAAGACCTCCCGGACCAATTACCCCCGATGCGTGATATCCAACACGCAATTGATTTAGTCCCGGGAGCATCCCTTCCCAATTTGCCTCACTATCGGATGAATCCCAATGAGCATGCAGAGTTGAAAAGGCAAGTTGATGAATTGTTGAAGAAGGGCTTTGTGAAAGAAAGCATGAGCCCTTGTGCGGTCCCCGCATTACTGACGCCAAAGAAAGATGGAACATGGCGTATGTGTGTGGATAGCCGTGCGATTAACAAGATTACGGTGAAATACCGTTTCCCCATTCCCCGGTTGGATGACATGCTTGACTTAATGTCTGGAGCCACCATCTTCTCTAAGATTGATCTTAAGAGTGGCTACCATCAGATTCGCATCCGTCCCGGTGACGAATGGAACAGGCTCCTGTTATGCGCCTGCCCGATTTTTCTAAAGTCTTCGAAATTGCGTGTGATGCCTCTGGTATTGGAATAGGTGGAGTCCTATCTCAAGAAGGACATCCCGTTGCTTACTTTAGTGAGAAGCTGAATGATACTAGGCAACGTTATTCCACCTATGATAAAGAGTTCTATGCGGTGATACAATCTCTTCGACACTGGCGTCACTATCTGCTCCCACAAGAATTCGTCATATATTCTGACCACGAAGCTCTTCGATATATTCACTCCCAAAAGAAGTTGAACGCTAGACATGGTCGATGGGTTGAGTTCCTCCAGGATTATACCTACACGATCAAACATAAAGCGGGAGTAGAAAATAAAGCCGCCGACGCACTCAGTCGTCGCATGCATCTCCTCTCCACTTTGAGTGCGGAAGTTATCGGTTTTGAGAAAGTCAAAGACCAATATGAATCGTGCCCTGATTTTAGCGAAGTTTATACTTTGCTAAATGATGGAGTGATCCGTGAAATTGATGGCTTTCTCCTGAAGGATGGATATCTCTTCCATTTTCGCAAGTTGTGTATTCCTGACACCTCCCTGAGAGAATTCTTAATTTGGGAATTACACGCTGGAGGCCTTGCAGGACATTTTGGAAATAACAAGACTGTCGAGGCAGTGGAAAGTCGCTTCTATTGGCCAAGTATGAAACGAGACGTTGTTAGACTAGTGAGTAGATGTCACATCTACCAATTGGCAAAACAACGTAAACAGAACACTGGTTTGTACACTCCTCTCCCTGTACCAAATTGTCCATGGCAGGATGTTAGTATGGATTTCGTGTTAGGACTCCCGAAAACAATTAGAAAACACGATTCTATCTTTGTTGTTGTGGACCGCTTCTCCAAAATGGCCCACTTCATACCATGTTTCAAAACTTCCGACGCTTCTTACGTGGCTAAGCTATACTTCAACGAAGTTGTTAAACTGCACGGGCTTCCGAAAACAATCGTGTCAGATAGGGATGTTAAATTTACAAGTTATTTCTGGAAAACCCTTTGGCACAAAATGGGAACTAAACTTCAATTCTCTACGGCCTTTCATCCCCAGACTGACGGTCAAACTGAGGTAGTCAATCGGAGCTTAGGTAACCTTTTGAGATCGCTAGTTGGTGAGAATCTTAGGAGTTGGGATCAACATTTGCCTACTGCTGAATTTGCTTATAATAACTCTGTTAATAGGTCTACAGGTGTCAGTCCAGCTGAAGTCGTGTATGGTTACAAACCTAGACAGCCTATAGATCTTGTCCCCGTGTCTGCACATCATAGAGTATCTGAGTCAGCATCTGCATTTGCATCTCGCATTCATGACTTGCATAAAGACATCAGTAAGAAGATCAATGACAGCAATGCTAACTATAAAATGCGAGCAGATCTAAGAAGAAAGTTTAAAGAATTTAATGTTGGTGATTACGTGATGGTTCGGATACGTCCGGAACGGTTTCCTCCGGGAACTGTTAAAAAGTTGCATGCGCGAAGTGCAGGACCTTTTAAAATTCTCAAGAAAATTAATGATAATGCTTATGTTCTCGACCTTCCCGAAGGTTTTAATATTGGTTCGACTTTTAATATTGAGGATTTAGTAGAGTACAAAGGCCCACATTTTAACCCTGACAACCCACTGGTTGATGAGCCTACCCCTGAGCCTATTTCTGAGAGCTCCCCTTTACCTCCACTTCCCCAGATATCACCCACTTATACAGCACAAGACATTGATACTATTATTGATGATAACATTGTTTCTACTAGCAATGGTGGTATCCGCAGGTATTTGGTACGTTGGAAAGGACGACCTGAGTCAGATGACACCTGGCTCGATAGGGATGACTTGCAGAGGCTGGATCCAGATCTTCTTGAGCAGTATGACAGCCGTTCTGATTTACACTCGACAGGGTCGAGTTCTCTCCCACCCGGGGAGAATGATGGGGACATCCGAACTCATACACGAGATTTTCGCCGAGTTTATCAGCGCAGGAGGCGCAATATTTCAGCACTATGGTTTTGATTTCAAGTTGTAATAATTAGTTTGAATTTTGAATTTTTGAATTTCGAATTTTGATTTTATTTGGTAGTTAACCAACTGATTGATTGTAATTGGTTAAGAGAGAGATTTGAGGGATTGAGAGGATTTTCCAAAACTGTAATTTGCTTTATTTAAACTCTCATGTAATCAGTTTGGAAAATTACTGATGAATGAAATTGATTTGCTAAATAATGGTGTGAAACCCTAGCTTATTGATTTTGATCAGCCGTCAATCTCTTCACAAAATAAAAACAAAAGAAAATCAAACCCGATACTGTTCATCTTCTCCTCCAAGCAAACAATCAAACCCACACAGTCCTCCCCTTACAACCGCAGCAACCACACCCGAAGACCACCGGACCGCCGCCCTCCTCCGTCGACTCCAGCAATCACCACCTCCTCCACCGACGGCCTTCCCCTTCGTCCGCCTCCGGTGTTCCCTCCGCCCGAATCCCCCGACGCGAGCAACCACCGCCATCCCAAATCCGACCGCCTCCCCTTCAAATCCCCTGCAACCGCACCTGAACCATCATCGCCGACGAAGTCTTCGTCTCTCCCCGCGACGACGACCAGCCAGCCCAGAATCCTCGAGCTCCTCGTCCAGTCCCGCCCAGTCAGCACCGCCGCCTGGACCGCCGCTCACTCCGATCCGAACGCCGTCCATCCCGACTCAAGCGCCGTCCTCATTCGTCGAGCGTCGATTCGTTCCTGCTCCCCCTTTTCCGCTTGTCCTCAGATCCAGATCCTATTGAAGACTATTTGGCTTGAGTGATTTAAAGCAGAGTCCCTATTCACTCAACCAACCCATTTGATTTGAGTCAAGTGTGGACCAGACCCACTTGACCCAATCCGGAGTTGTTGAAGCTAGTTGAGTCAGATTCAACCATTTGATCCCTGATTTTACAATTGATGGTGTATGGCAGATCCTGATGCAGATGACGGAATCGTGCTAGATCCAGAGACCGGCATCGCAGATTTACAGCTTTCCCCGTGGTTTGATTATCAGTCATTCGAGAGCGTGCCCGAGTACGTTGAGCGTGTGACTCATCAGATCGTTGACAGCGTAGAGAGTAGTTTGGGAATCAGTTCGTGGCATCGGCGTTTCCATCCAGATACACCACTCCATCCGAATTACGCCGCCCTCGGTGGAGAGCTTCCACCCCTCATATTTGGCGTCGTTGAACCACCTCCAGAGGATCCTCCCGTCGAACCAGTTCAACCCGACGAAGGTTCAACTTTCTTTCGCCCAATTATTTTCGGAACTGCTATTGCTTGCATGTTGTTATCAATATTACTATCGATCGTATTTGTGCTGTAATCAGTTTGACTAAGTGAGCGAGCGAATCTGTTGCTAAGTATTTTTACTTATCCAAATATTACACTTTGAACTGTATTGAGAGAACGAATCATTACATTTATTTTCTGGATCATTTACAAAGATTTGAACTTAGTACATTGCAACTTTTGCTTAAAACCCATCAAAAGCTACACTTTATTCATGAGCTTCCTGCCTAGATCGATCGCTGATTTGGCGAAGCATTGCTGTTGTTAATCTTCATACCTGCATCACATTGTTTCGCATCATTTTTGGTATCAGAGCACCCGGTTCTAGGTTAGGAAATTTGTGTCTTTATAATAAAAAAAAAAAAAATCTCCCATCGAACCAGTTCAACCCGACGAAGGTTCAACTTTCTTTCGCCCAGTTATTTACGGAACTGCTATTGCTTGCATGTTGCTATCAATATTATTATCAATCGTATCTGTGCTGTATTCAGTTTGATTAAGTGAGCGAGTGAATCTGTTGCTAAGTACTTTTACTTATCCAAATATTACACTTTGAACTGTATTGAAAGAACGAATCATTACATTTATTTTCTGGATCATTACAAAAGATTTGAACTTAGTACATTGCAACTTTTGCTTAAAAACCATCGAAGGCTACACTTTATTCTTGAGCTTCCTGCCTAGATCGATCGCTGATTTGGCGAAACATTGTTGTCATTTATCTTCATACCTGCATCACATTGTTTCGCATCATTTATTCTTCAAAGTTCTGCAGGTTTGAGGTGGGATTCAGGCAATTAAATTAAGCAAGGACTAGTATGACTGTAACTGAAACTGGAATCTCATATTCAAAGAGGAGAAGAGCTACATTAGGAATAATCGACAAACAACTACAAGATAAGGATATAACTAAGGCTGATATAATCATTATAAATTTATAAGGCCAAAGTAGGGATTGGATCTATGGCAACGGTTTTGGGATGGTATCAAAGTTTGATAATTCCAACGCTCTACAGAGGTCCTTTTTTTTAATTCTTTTCAATTATAAGCAATCTCGAAGTGTATCAAATATTCGCTTGTAGTTCCTAACCCCAAATGTGTGCTCACCTTTCCTGTTAATGATTTCCAATGTTTAACCTCCCTAATGGTACATCCAATATTATTAGAAAAATTCTTATCCACTGGCATTACATGAAATCAACCTTCTTAATGATAGTATTCCATCAAAAATCATTTCATTCTTGAGAGCGTTGCTTGTGCTTAAGAGATCTCAGTTGCCATACGCCAATATCCTTACTATCTTTTCTTCCTAGAAAATGATAGCTACGATTAATTTCTTGAGTTTATAGAAATTATTTTGTACGGACTACTTAGAACTTTTCTTATTCTATCCCAATCAAAACCATTGTAGAGGTTGAAAACAAAGATGTACTTGTATTTTACCTTAAAAAATGACCTCAATTTTACATAATAACTCTAAATATGAATCATATATGTTTAGTATTGTTTTTATATCCATCTGCCAAAAAGTAAATACTTTCATTAATCCAAAGGAGCATATTCCTTCTGTGCATACAATATGACACTTTTGACTTGGTTCAATGTTCAACCATAGATGCTCTGCTTAGAAAGGATTTTGACCCCCTTCAAATAAAGGTTCTATTTATAGGATTAAGACTCCATTCAAATATGATAAAGGGAGCTAAAGGTAGACAAACTTTGATCTGGAGTTCTGAGGTTAAGATTTCTAAAAATAGTGAAGCTACGAAAGAAGTAAATGATGCCCTTTGCTCTTAGCGAACAAGAGAAAGCCACAAACCAATCCCCACAATTAATCTCCTCCCTTACCTCTCTCACTTTTCTCTTTTCCAATGACATGCCTTTCTTCATTAAAACCAAGGTAAGGATTTTCATTTCTTCTTCCTTCTCATCTCTAAAACTTATAATTCAATAACTACTATATATTTTTCCGGAACCCATTTCGGTGGGCACCTTTCTGAATTTGATTCTCATTTCTTCTATTTTCTCAATATGCCAGAATTTTTATAAATTAGAGACACAATGATGTCATCTTTTGGTTGATGGTAGCTTCTAACTTGTTATAGCCTCATTGTTTTCATCTTTTGCAAAAGTAGTTTCAAATGCAAGAGAAGCTTTTCATTGCTTTGAATTCAAGTTATCAAAATTTAGTCGCCAATTTTCACTTCGACAAATGTTCATGACAAACATTTCATTTTCCTGAGAAAGATTATCCTTAAAGTTAGTTAATTAATCGAAACATTATATTGTTTCAGTTTTGCCAACTTTCTCTTGAAATGAAGGTTAACATAAGAATTAGTAATTTCTTCCCATTCAACTACAAGCAAATTAAATGAGAAACTCTCTTGTATGATTCTTACATCAAGTTTTCTTAAAATAATAAATGTTAGAAGAACAGATAATTTCTGACCTTTGTTCCTTGGAGAAAAAAGGAAAGCCATTAAGTAACATCCCCTACCTCCCTTCCCTAATAATCTTATTTTCTTTTGGAAGTTAGATATATAAATAAGAGTTATGGCATTTCATATTTCTCATATCTGAAAATTAGTAGTTCAATAATTATTGTTCCTTTTTTTTGGCAAACCACATTTTTTCACTAGTGCCATTCTTTATAATACAACCTTTGTAATATGTATTTTTTACCGTGTTGCTTAAATTTCTTGCATAAATTGTAGCTGAAATGATGTCACGTTGGTGTGGGCACCAAAATTTTGTTACAGTGCTGTTATCTTTCATTTTTCTTAGAGTTTATTATTATTATTACTTTGTGAAACTGAACATTGTTTTGAATTCCTGAATCAAATATCAGCGGGCAGAAATTACTTGCCTAAACAAAAAGTGTCTATCGAGATTGCCTTTTTTCCTGTGAATGTGACCCTTATCGTAGAGATATGATCTTATTATTTTTTTAGTGCTATCATCGTATCCATCCATCAGAAGAACCATTTCATTAAATTCAATTTAAGTATGAGAATAAACGTAGAAGTTCTCCTTTCAAATATGATCCAAGAAGTTAAAATGGAGAAAAACTCTCCTGTCCAGAGATTAATTTTCTAAAAATAGTAAATTTTGTAAAACATAAAACATCTCATCCTCTCTCTCTCTCTCTCTCTCATGTCCCCACTGACAGAATTCCTCTCTCTTTGAACCCATGTGTGAACTTGCATTTCTTAAGATTTCTATGCCTGAAATTTATAATATTATAGTTATTCATTTTCTTTTAATAAACCTTTTATTGCTTTGTCTCATTCTCAATCTATTTTTGTTTCTTGCATTTCTGAATGTTACTTATTTTGCTTATTTTGTTGTTTTGTAAATGAGAGCTGCAGAAATGATTTATCTATATATTTGGAGCTTAAAAGATGCAATCTTCGGTTCAGTGTTAGCTACAAAAGTTTTATATTTGAGCTCTATTTTTTTAACTCTTTTACCCTTCTAAAATTTGTGTTTTCTTTATCCTTCTAGATACCTGATAAGAAAAAACCACTATATAGAATTATAGCATTTCAATTCTGAAACCTAAATTTTTCAGTCAGAAGCACTTGTATGTAGAATGTGAAAATTTTAATTTCCTCTTTGTCAATCTTTGTTAATCTTTCATTTATTATGTGTTATTTTTTCAGTAAAGCTAATTGTTCATTTGATATAACCTAAGTTGCACAAATATGAATACATGTGCGAATATGGATATAGGTACAGGGCACGTTAAAAGGTACGGTATGGGGACACGGCTGAAACTCATGGGATGTAATGATAGTTCTGAGCTATATATGCAAACGACCTTTTTAACTCGTAGCTCTTAAGGCTGAAACGAATTCGACCCTTATCCAACAAGATACAAAAATGGATGTAAAGTGTAGGATATATACCTAATAAGTGTATGATGAGTGCTTTAAATTAAACATGCATTATATAATTGAGTGTTGGTCTGAATAAATATATGCATATATTTAAGGAGTGTCCAAGCAGTGTTAGGTACGGGAAAGGTAGGGGTACAATGCGTGTCGGGTATGGGTATGGGTATGGCTTTATATTGGATGTACCCAGGTAACATAGGATATAACTATCTATTTTCCTCATAAAAGTTAAGTATTTCTCTTCTCTTATTTATAACTTCTGGTATAATATTGCTCCACTTTCAAAACTATGATTCTTTTGCTTTCTTGTATACTCACATTTTTTTATTGTCTTAAGCTGGAATATAATTGCTTCGAATGTTATCATGCAGCAAGTTTCTGGAACTCATGTCCGATCTTCATGCTTTGGAAGTATTAGCTAAGAACTAATCTGCCAACTTGGGTGGCTTAGATTCAATCATAATTTGATTGGTATGTTTTGTTCATCAAAAGCTGAGGAATTAACCCTGGAAAGCCAAATATGACCCGTCTCAGAATTCGAGAGAGGTCAGGGAAAATCCGAGAGAAAATTCGATGGAGCTCAATCTACTCTTTTGATTGCAACCGACCTGCAGGATCCAGTGACCAACAAAACCTCCAAGGCCCTGGATGCTCTCGGATTGTGCATTGTAACAACCCTGAAATCCATCATAAACCACCCCTCAATTACCCTACAAATTATATCTCTACTACCAAGTACAACATAGTCACTTTCCTCCCCAAAGCTCTCTTTGAGCAATTTCGACGTGTTGCCAATCTATATTTTCTCTTGACTGCAGCGGTTTCCTTCACAGATGTCTCCCCAAGTAAGCCCCAGACTTTGGTTCTCCCTCTTGCATTTGTTGTTGGTCTCAGCATGATAAAGGAAGCCTTAGAGGATTTTCGCAGATTTAGTCAAGATCAACAGGTGAATAGCCGGAAAGTAAGTGTTCATAGTGGGAACGGGGTTTTTAGTGATGTACCTTGGAGAAATGTTCGTGTTGGTGATGTTTTAAATAGTATCAGAAAGACCAATTCTTGTCCTGGACTTGCTTTGGTATCGTCAACTTATGAGGACGGGATATGTTACGTGGAGACTATGAATTTGGATGGAGAGACAAATTTAAAGGTCAAACGATCATTGGAGACAACTTTGGCATTGGATGATGATGAAGCATTCAAGGACTTCACGGCTACAATTAAATGTGAGAGCCCAAATGCTAGCCTCTACACTTTTGTGGGAAATTTCGAGTATGAGCAACAAGTCTATTGCCTCGATCCTAATCAAATTCTTCTGAGGGATTCAAAGCTCAGAAATACTTCACACATTTATGGTGTGGTAATTTTCACTGGTCACGAGAGCAAAGTTATGCAGAATGCAACTGACTCCCCATCGAAAAGAAGCACAGTTGAGAAAAAGATGGATTACGTCATATACCTTTTATTGACCCTCCTTATCTTGATGTCACTGGTCAGTTCAATTGGCTATGGTTTGATGTTGAACTATAAAGTACCAAACTTTTGGTACTTACAGCCTGAAAGTAAAGTAAATGTATTTAACATATCAAATCCTCTCCTGTCGGGAGCCCTCCATTTTATTACCGCTCTCATGCTATATGGGTACCTCTTACCTATTTCATTATATGTATCAATTGAAGTTGTCAAACTCTTACAAGCAATGTTCATAAACAATGACCTTCACATGTTCGATGAAGACACGGGGAAACCTGCACAAGCAAGGACCTCGAATTTAAATGAGGAACTTGGGCAAGTAGATACTATCTTAACGGATAAAACAGGCACTTTGACTTGCAATCAGATGGATTTTTTGAAATGCTGCATTGGTGGAATTTCTTATGGTGTTCGTGCTAGTGAAGTAGAACTTGCTGCAGCTAAGCAAATGGCCTCAGAAAGTGAAGGTGGTCACGATGAATATTTATCACCAGATTCAGAAATGGAAGGTGGATTTAGCTCTAAGATTTCAAATGAAAGGAAGAAGGCAATAAAAGGGTTCAGTTTTGAGGATGATCGCCTAATGCAAGGGAATTGGATGAAGGAGCCCAATCCTGAAAACACACTTTTATTCTTCCGAATACTGGCACTATGTCATACAGCAATTCCTGAGATTGATGAGAAAACTGGTGGAATTACTTATGAAGCAGAGTCACCAGATGAAGGAGCATTTCTTGTTGCTGCTAGAGAGTTCGGGTTTGAATTTTTTAGGAGGACTCAATCAAGTGTCTTTGTTAAGGAAAGATATCCTTCTTTCACAAATATAATAGAAAGGTCCTGACATGAACAAAATCCTATTTGCTGTTTGTTGCTTTGTTAAATTTAGTAGACTTCTTATTGTCCTTCGTTCTTGCAGGGAGTTTAAAATTCTCAACTTGCTGGAATTCAATAGCAAAAGGAAAAGAATGTCAGTGGTAGTAAAGGATGAGACTGGACAGCTGTTTCTTTTTTGCAAAGGAGCAGACACGTATGTGAAGTTGCCTTAGCTTTTTTCACTTGCTGTAACTTAGGATTTGGATTCTATCATAACCTTCCATCAGTTAATATACTGTCACAATTTGTCTCAAGTAAAAAAAAAAAGAATGGGTGCAATTCATGGAGTACATGATATTTATTGTATTAGGAATCCCAACCAACAAAATATCATTCGATGGTTGTGATTGAATATGTGGTCATTCGACTTCTAAGTTGGCAACGGAGAGGATTCAAATCCTATGTGTCTTTATGTTACTAGCTTCTATGCCTTATCTTGCCAATTCTATGAAACCCTGCTAACTTTTTTTGGACCGTACAGTATCATTTTTGATAGATTGGCAAAGAATGGAAAAACCTATTTGGAGAATACAATTAAACATCTAAATGAGTATGGTGAAGGCGGCTTGCGAACTTTAGCTCTGGCTTATAGGATGCTTGATGAAGCTGATTACTCAAATTGGAGTACACAGTTTAACCAAGCAAAGACTACTATAGGGCCAGAAAGAGAAGCCCAATTGGAGGCAGTATCCGATATGATTGAGAGAGACTTATTTCTCGTGGGCGCAACTGCAGTAGAGGACAAACTGCAGAAAGGGGTAAAGATTCTAAATGCTTGTACATATAAGATTAAGATTTATCTTGGTTTCTCAGTGTAATGGTGTCCTCTGCATATTCAATAGGTTCCTCAATGTATTGACAAGTTAGCACAAGCAGGTCTTAAGATCTGGGTTCTAACTGGTGATAAAATGGAAACAGCTATCAACATAGGGTACATTTCTTTCTGCACTAACTCAACCTTTTTCTTTTATCTGCCCAGAGAATTTTAACATATTTGGTTATTATTCTCTCTAGATTCGCTTGCAGTTTACTTCGCCAGGGCATGAAACAGATCTGCATTTCAACATCTAACACGGAACTAATATCCAAGGATTCGAAAAAGGTAAGACCTTTCCTTGTGTCAGTAATAATGATGTAGAATCTTTTTAATTTTTGTTACTGTTTCATTGCAGGGTTTGGTCATGAATTTGGAGAGTGACGAAAGTATGAAGGAGAGTATAGTTCTACAGATGATGAATGCCTCTCAAATGATAAAGTTGGAAAAGGATCCATTCGCAGCATTTGCTTTGATTATTGATGGGAAATCTTTGGCTTATGCCTTAGAAGAGGATATGAAGAAGCAGTTTCTGAGTCTTGCAGTTGATTGTGCTTCAGTAATATGTTGCAGAGTCTCTCCGAAGCAGAAAGCATTGGTATCACGTTATTAAACTAACTGTTCAACTTGAACAGCCTAGCGATTTATTCTACAAGTAAGACTCTAATCCCCTTCTTTTAGGTGACTCGGTTGGTGAAAGAAGGGACAGGGAAGACCACTTTAGGAATAGGTGATGGTGCAAATGATGTTGGTATGATTCAAGAAGCTGACATTGGTGTAGGCATCAGTGGGGTTGAAGGAATGCAGGTTGGATTTCTAATGAAATATTTTCTCTAACTTATACATCACTATTAGCCTAAACTATATAACAGCAGTAGGTTATGTAGTTGTTAAAACGAAAATTTTGTATATAGGTTAATTGCGAATAAACCACCTGTACACAACTGTAGACAAACTCCCTGTAATATTGTTGCATATAGTCCCCAGAGTGAACTTCTTTAACTCTTTTACCCTTAGAGAAAGAGAAGATTATTTCTTGTCAAACTGACCTCCGGAAGGTAAAATAGTCACACAAAAAATTCACTCAGGGGGTCCAACTGCAATGGGGATGATAGTACAGGGGGTCTATCCACAATTAACCCTTTTGTAAATACGTCAGATCCAATAACCATGCTTAGGATTTTTCTTAGGCAGTGATGGCGAGTGACTTCTCTATATCCCAGTTCCGATTTCTAGAGCGGCTTCTCATTGTTCATGGACATTGGTGTTATAAGAGGATTGCACAAATGGTATGTCTTAAGAAAACTACATTATATACAGTGATTAATAGGAGAGTGAGAAGTATCTCATTCCTCACATGCATCAATGCGTTCTTTTCTTGCTGCAGGTTTGCTATTTTTTCTACAAAAATATAGCATTTGGTGTTACATTATTCTACTTCGAGGCACATGCAGCATTATCCGGGCAAATAATATATGATGAATGGTATACGTCACTGTTCAATGTCATCCTCACCTCATTGCCTGTAATATCACTG